>NW_027180425.1:5000-178171 GCF_040956055.1 Brachionichthys hirsutus
CTTCAATACCTGTCTGGTCCAGATCCACCCCGTCCACGTAAGTTTTACCTTCTACCTAAAATACACAAACCCCCTGAAGAATGGTCCATCCCCGGCGTGGTTCCATGCGGTCGTCCCATCGTCAGCGATTGTGGTTCCGAGTCCTGTAGAGTGGCAGAGTATGTGGATTCCTTCATTAATCCGTTATCCCATCTGCACGGAAGTTATATCAAGGACACGTATGACTTTGTAGACAAGGTGAGCAAGATTACAACACCCCCCGAGGCCTTCCTTTTTTCTGTGGACATTAACTCTCTTTATACCAACATAGACACCACCCTGGGCCTGCAGGCTGTTCGACGCGCCTTTCAGAGGTTCCCGGACCCCGCACGTCCAGACGGGGCGGTTCTGGATCTGTTGGAGTTGGGCCTCACCAGGAACGATTTTGAGTTCAATAACCAATGTTATTTGCAGATTCACGG
Source organism: Brachionichthys hirsutus (assembly GCF_040956055.1). Taxonomy (NCBI): domain Eukaryota; kingdom Metazoa; phylum Chordata; class Actinopteri; order Lophiiformes; family Brachionichthyidae; genus Brachionichthys; species Brachionichthys hirsutus. The sequence continues at coordinate 5,462 of NW_027180425.1, forward strand.
TACGGCAATGGGAAAGAAGTTTGCCCCGGCGTACGCGGACCTGTATATGTGTGCCTGGGAGGAGACTGCGTTTGTAAAATGCAAACATAAGCCGTTAATATACCTCAGATATTTAGACGACATTTTTGGTATTTGGACACACACACAGGTAGACTTTACAGATTTCATTCACATCCTTGACACACATCACCCTGCAATCTCCATTACATACAACACGCACAAACAACGCATAGATTTCTTGGACACCACAGTTTTTTTTACACCAGGGGAGGGGGGATGCAGATCTCTGTCAACCAGAGTCCACTTTAAGGACACGGACAGGCATGCCCTCCTCCACCGCACCAGTTTCCATCCCAGGCACACATACGCTGGTCTGATCAAGTCGCAGCTTATTAGATTCCACCGGATCTGCACTTTCCCGGAGGACGTAGAGGCGGCCACCAGAACCCTGTTCGGAGCGCTGCGACCGAGAGGCTATGCCAGGAGGTTTTTGAGAAAAATCAAGTCGCAGGTCAGGGACTTATTCCGAAACGGGAGGGAGGACAATGTGGGGGTAGAGGCGCTACCCATTGTCCCATTGGTCGCTAGCTACTCTCCGGACCTGGTGAGGCTCAGCACTGAATTCAGGGCCCACTTCCGGGAGGCCCAGGAGGACAATGCGGCCCTGAGGGGATTTAGACTAATTTCGGCCTACAGAAGAAATAAAAATCTAAAGGACATACTGGTCCATGCCTCTCTCTCGGAGGGGAAAGTTTTGTGGGAGGAACAATTTCTCAAAACATCCAAATTTATCCATAACCAACACTCGGGCCAGGGGGCACCAATTTGGCAGATAATGAACTTACAAACAACAAATGTTGTTTATGCTATTTCGTGCTCATGCTGCCATCAAATCTGTATAGGGGAAACAAAAAACAGGCTTTTAGACAGACTGAAACAACATCTGTATCAAATCAGAAAAAAGCAAAAAGTAACGCTATTATACTCACACTTTGACATACAAAGGATCCAAAACCTGTCCATTATGGGCCTGGAATCCAATTCGAACTGGTCCAGACCCCAGAGACAGAAAGTAGAGAGAAGGTGGATTAGTCGCCTTAGAACAACGGACCCTCTCGGCTTCAATGAAAGATTTTAAAGAAAATGGCACTTAGGATTGTGTTCATTCCATCTAAGAGTTTATTAATATATTTATTATTTTTTATCGAGTGAAAGAGTTTATTTATTTATTTTTTTCGCTCTCCGGGGTGAAATTTGTGCATGATTTTTTCAACTCATTTTTATTTATTATTTCCATTGAGTGACTCTTAATATTAATAATTGCTTGTGTTTGATGGTTTTGGTTTTAACAGGGACAGGGCCCTTATTTATTATACAAAGCACTTTACCCTTCCCCTTATTTGCTCTATGGCACTTAGTTGATTGTTATTATGAATTGCTTGCGTTTGTGTTTGATTTTTATTTATTAGTGTGATTAATATCATTATGCAGATGGAATCACCACAGTCAGAACCAGTTGCCGTGAGGACCTCTCTTCTCTCTACGTCTCTCTCCCTTGTACTTAAGATGTATATGTGAGGATGTATAAGCACTTTGTCTATGAGATATGTCCGAAATACTTATTCATACATTAGAAAGCATTTATCGGACAAATATCAGAATATTGTGATTTTCTATGTGGGGTCCATATGTGAAAGATACCGTGACCTACCGAAATGGCATCAGAACCTGAGGAGAAAAGCATTGGGAGGGAGACTGCCTCAATCCAAAAGAAAGATCCGAAAAGGAGGAAAACGGGACACACAGGACAACACATATATGGGATACAATTTATCTTGACAAACTGAAGATACTCACCTGTTGTTGTGTCTTCTCTTGGTCCAGCCTGTTGAAGTCCATGGGAGAGGAGAGGAGAGGGGACCTACCTGTAAAGACAGAGAACATGTAAACCTGATGGGACGTTCCCCAGATCCCCCTCCCTGAGTATTCAGCCCCAGCCCTACATAGTGAATTTGGATTGCCCATCCATTACCTTTTCCCCTAAACTTTACTCCCCTCTTATGTCTAATCCTAACCCTTCCCCCCTTCCCCCCCCCCCCCCCTCTTATTTCATACCCGACCCATTTCTTCTAACCCTCCCTATCCCTTATGCCTAAACTTTACCCTCCCCTTTTTTCCCCCCCTTTTCCTGCCTTCCCTATTCCTTTTCCTCTATACCTGTCCCAATTATTTTTTTCTAACCTTAACCCTAATTCTATTTCTAAACTTAACCCTTCCCTTCCCCTTCTCCTAACCCTAACCTTTCCTACCCTATACCTAACCTTAACCCCTTCTACCCCCCCTAAACCTAAACTTAACCCTTCCTTCCCCTTTGTCTGTTCCCGACACACTTCCCTCTTTTTTTCTTACTTTACCCTTCTTATTTTTTCCTTACCTTGAATTCTCTCTAGATTTGATCACCTGTGCCCGTGCCCATCCAACATCTTAGGATGTTGGATAAAACCCCCCCTAAACCTAACCCATCTCTTCTAACCCTCCTTATCCCTTATGCCTAAACTTTACCCTCCCTTTTTTCCCCCCTTTTCCTGCCTTCCCTATTCCTTTTCCTCTATACCTGTCCCAATTATTTTTTTCTAACCATAACCCTAATTCTATTTCTAAACTTAACCCTTCCCTTCCCCTTCTCCTAACCCTAACCTTTCCTACCCTATACCTAACCTTAACCCCTTCTACCCCCCCCAAACCTAAACTTAACCCTTCCTTCCCCTTTGTCTGTTCCCGACACACTTCCCTCTTTTTTCTTACCTTACCCTTCTTATTTTTTCCTTACCTTGAATTCTCTCTAGATTTGAAGCGAAAGGGATTGATCACCTGTGCCCGTGCCCATCCAACATCTTAGGATGTTGGATAAAACCCCCCCTAAACCTAACCCTAACCCTAACCCTAACCCTAACCCATGTTTTTTTGTCAGCATCTGCCGGAAGAAGCTTGTTCTGACAGTTTCAACTTGTTTTGAGGTCATTTTTCTTCTTTCAGTCTGAAAAATGCAGTAGCATGTCTTTTGGCAGCATCTGCCGGAAGAAGCTTGTTCTGACAGTTTCAACTTGTTTTGAGGTCATTTTTCTTCTTTCAGTCTGAAAAATGCAGTAGCATGTCCTTTTGTCAGCATCTGCCGGAAGAAGCTTGTTCTGACAGTTTCAACTTGTTTTGAGGTCATTTTTCTTCTTTCAGTCTGAAAAATGCAGTAGCATGTCCTTTTGTCAGCATCTGCCGGAAGAAGCTTGTTCTGACAGTTTCAACTTGTTTTGAGGTCATTTTTCTTCTTTCAGTCTGAAAAATGCAGTAGCATGTCCTTTTGTCAGCATCTGCCGGAAGAAGCTTGTTCTGACAGTTTCAACTTGTTTACAGGTCATTTTACTAATTCCAGTCTGAAATCTGCAGGAACATGTTTTCTTGTCAGGCTCTGCCAGAAGAAGCTTGTTCTGACAGTTTCAACTTGTTTTGAGGTCATTTTTCTTCTTTCAGTCTGAAAAATGCAGTAGCATGTCCTTTTGTCAGCATCTGCCGGAAGAAGCTTGTTCTGACAGTTTCAACTTGTTTTGAGGTCATTTTTCTTCTTTCAGTCTGAAAAATGCAGTAGCATGTCCTTTTGTCAGCATCTGCCGGAAGAAGCTTGTTCTGACAGTTTCAACTTGTTTTGAGGTCATTTTACTAATTCCAGTCTGAAATCTGCAGGAACATGTTTTTTTTGTCAGGTTCTGCCGGAAGAAGCTTGTTCTGACAGTTTCAACTTGTTTTGAGGTCATTTTACTAATTCCAGTCTGAAATCTGCAGGAACATGTTTTTTTGTCAGCATCTGCCGGAAGAAGCTTGTTCTGACAGTTTCAACTTGTTTTGAGGTCATTTTACTAATTCCAGTCCGAAATCTGCAGGAACATGTTTTTTTGTCAGCATCTGCCGGAAGAAGCTTGTTCTGACGTTTCAACTTGTTTTGAGGTCATTTTTCTTCTTTCAGTCTGAAAAATGCAGTAGCATGTCCTTTTGTCAGCATCTGCCGGAAGAAGCTTGTTCTGACAGTTTCAACTTGTTTTGAGGTCATTTTTCTTCTTTCAGTCTGAAAAATGCAGTAGCAGTCCTTTTGTCAGCATCTGCCGGAAGAAGCTTGTTCTGACAGTTTCAACTTGTTTTGAGGTCATTTTTCTTCTTTCAGTCTGAAAAATGCAGTAGCATGTCCTTTTGTCAGCATCTGCCGGAAGAAGCTTGTTCTGACAGTTTCAACTTGTTTTGAGGTCATTTTTCTTCTTTCAGTCTGAAAAATGCAGTAGCATGTCCTTTTGTCAGCATCTGCCGGAAGAAGCTTGTTCTGACAGTTTCAACTTGTTTTGAGGTCATTTTACTAATTCCAGTCTGAAATCTGCAGGAACATGTTTTTTTGTCAGGCTCTGCCGGAAGAAGCTTGTTCTGACAGTTTCAACTTGTATTGAGGTCATTTTTCTTCTTTCAGTCTGAAAAATGCAGTAGCATGTCCTTTTGTCAGCATCTGCCGGAAGAAGCTTGTTCTGACAGTTTCAACTTGTTTTGAGGTCATTTTTCTTCTTTCAGTCTGAAAAATGCAGTAGCATGTCCTTTTGTCAGCATCTGCCGGAAGAAGCTTGTTCTGACAGTTTCAACTTGTTTTGAGGTCATTTTACTAATTCCAGTCTGAAATCTGCAGGAACATGTTTTTTTGTCAGGCTCTGCCAGAAGAAGCTTGTTCTGACAGTTTCAACTTGCATTGAGGTCATTTTTCTTCTTTCAGTCTGAAAAATGCAGTAGCATGTCCTTTTGTCAGCATCTGCCGGAAGAAGCTTGTTCTGACAGTTTCAACTTGTTTTGAGGTCATTTTTCTTCTTTCAGTCTGAAAAATGCAGTAGCATGTCCTTTTGTCAGCATCTGCCGGAAGAAGCTTGTTCTGACAGTTTCAACTTGTTTTGAGGTCATTTTTCTTCTTTCAGTCTGAAAAATGCAGTAGCATGTCCTTTTGTCAGCATCTGCCGGAAGAAGCTTGTTCTGACAGTTTCAACTTGTTTTGAGGTCATTTTTCTTCTTTCAGTCTGAAAAATGCAGTAGCATGTCCTTTTGTCAGCATCTGCCGGAAGAAGCTTGTTCTGACAGTTTCAACTTGTTTTGAGGTCATTTTTCTTCTTTCAGTCTGAAAAATGCAGTAGCATGTCCTTTTGTCAGCATCTGCCGGAAGAAGCTTGTTCTGACAGTTTCAACTTGTTTTGAGGTCATTTTTCTTCTTTCAGTCTGAAAAATGCAGTAGCATGTCTTTTGGCAGCATCTGCCGGAAGAAGCTTGTTCTGACAGTTTCAACTTGTTTTGAGGTCATTTTTCTTCTTTCAGTCTGAAAAATGCAGTAGCATGTCCTTTTGTCAGCATCTGCCGGAAGAAGCTTGTTCTGACAGTTTCAACTTGTTTTGAGGTCATTTTTCTTCTTTCAGTCTGAAAAATGCAGTAGCATGTCCTTTTGTCAGCATCTGCCGGAAGAAGCTTGTTCTGACAGTTTCAACTTGTTTTGAGGTCATTTTTCTTCTTTCAGTCTGAAAAATGCAGTAGCATGTCCTTTTGTCAGCATCTGCCGGAAGAAGCTTGTTCTGACAGTTTCAACTTGTTTACAGGTCATTTTACTAATTCCAGTCTGAAATCTGCAGGAACATGTTTTCTTGTCAGGCTCTGCCAGAAGAAGCTTGTTCTGACAGTTTCAACTTGTTTTGAGGTCATTTTTCTTCTTTCAGTCTGAAAAATGCAGTAGCATGTCCTTTTGTCAGCATCTGCCGGAAGAAGCTTGTTCTGACAGTTTCAACTTGTTTTGAGGTCATTTTTCTTCTTTCAGTCTGAAAAATGCAGTAGCATGTCCTTTTGTCAGCATCTGCCGGAAGAAGCTTGTTCTGACAGTTTCAACTTGTTTTGAGGTCATTTTACTAATTCCAGTCTGAAATCTGCAGGAACATGTTTTTTTTGTCAGGTTCTGCCGGAAGAAGCTTGTTCTGACAGTTTCAACTTGTTTTGAGGTCATTTTACTAATTCCAGTCTGAAATCTGCAGGAACATGTTTTTTTGTCAGCATCTGCCGGAAGAAGCTTGTTCTGACAGTTTCAACTTGTTTTGAGGTCATTTTACTAATTCCAGTCCGAAATCTGCAGGAACATGTTTTTTTGTCAGCATCTGCCGGAAGAAGCTTGTTCTGACGTTTCAACTTGTTTTGAGGTCATTTTTCTTCTTTCAGTCTGAAAAATGCAGTAGCATGTCCTTTTGTCAGCATCTGCCGGAAGAAGCTTGTTCTGACAGTTTCAACTTGTTTTGAGGTCATTTTTCTTCTTTCAGTCTGAAAAATGCAGTAGCAGTCCTTTTGTCAGCATCTGCCGGAAGAAGCTTGTTCTGACAGTTTCAACTTGTTTTGAGGTCATTTTTCTTCTTTCAGTCTGAAAAATGCAGTAGCATGTCCTTTTGTCAGCATCTGCCGGAAGAAGCTTGTTCTGACAGTTTCAACTTGTTTTGAGGTCATTTTTCTTCTTTCAGTCTGAAAAATGCAGTAGCATGTCCTTTTGTCAGCATCTGCCGGAAGAAGCTTGTTCTGACAGTTTCAACTTGTTTTGAGGTCATTTTACTAATTCCAGTCTGAAATCTGCAGGAACATGTTTTTTTGTCAGGCTCTGCCGGAAGAAGCTTGTTCTGACAGTTTCAACTTGTATTGAGGTCATTTTTCTTCTTTCAGTCTGAAAAATGCAGTAGCATGTCCTTTTGTCAGCATCTGCCGGAAGAAGCTTGTTCTGACAGTTTCAACTTGTTTTGAGGTCATTTTTCTTCTTTCAGTCTGAAAAATGCAGTAGCATGTCCTTTTGTCAGCATCTGCCGGAAGAAGCTTGTTCTGACAGTTTCAACTTGTTTTGAGGTCATTTTACTAATTCCAGTCTGAAATCTGCAGGAACATGTTTTTTTGTCAGGCTCTGCCAGAAGAAGCTTGTTCTGACAGTTTCAACTTGCATTGAGGTCATTTTTCTTCTTTCAGTCTGAAAAATGCAGTAGCATGTCCTTTTGTCAGCATCTGCCGGAAGAAGCTTGTTCTGACAGTTTCAACTTGTTTTGAGGTCATTTTTCTTCTTTCAGTCTGAAAAATGCAGTAGCATGTCCTTTTGTCAGCATCTGCCGGAAGAAGCTTGTTCTGACAGTTTCAACTTGTTTTGAGGTCATTTTTCTTCTTTCAGTCTGAAAAATGCAGTAGCATGTCCTTTTGTCAGCATCTGCCGGAAGAAGCTTGTTCTGACAGTTTCAACTTGTTTTGAGGTCATTTTTCTTCTTTCAGTCTGAAAAATGCAGTAGCATGTCCTTTTGTCAGCATCTGCCGGAAGAAGCTTGTTCTGACAGTTTCAACTTGTTTTGAGGTCATTTTTCTTCTTTCAGTCTGAAAAATGCAGTAGCATGTCCTTTTGTCAGCATCTGCCGGAAGAAGCTTGTTCTGACAGTTTCAACTTGTTTTGAGGTCATTTTACTAATTCCAGTCCGAAATCTGCAGGAACATGTTTTTTTGTCAGCATCTGCCGGAAGAAGCTTGTTCTGACAGTTTCAACTTGTTTTGAGGTCATTTTTCTTCTTTCAGTCTGAAAAATGCAGTAGCAGTCCTTTTGTCAGCATCTGCCGGAAGAAGCTTGTTCTGACAGTTTCAACTTGTTTTGAGGTCATTTTACTAATTCCAGTCTGAAATCTGCAGGAACATGTTTTTTTTGTCAGGTTCTGCCGGAAGAAGCTTGTTCTGACAGTTTCAACTTGTTTTGAGGTCATTTTACTAATTCCAGTCTGAAATCTGCAGGAACATGTTTTTTTGTCAGGCTCTGCCGGAAGAAGCTTGTTCTGACAGTTTCAACTTGTTTTGAGGTCATTTTTCTTCTTTCAGTCTGAAAAATGCAGTAGCATGTCCTTTTGTCAGCATCTGCCGGAAGAAGCTTGTTCTGACAGTTTCAACTTGTTTTGAGGTCATTTTACTAATTCCAGTCTGAAATCTGCAGGAACATGTTTTTTTGTCAGGCTCTGCCGGAAGAAGCTTGTTCTGACAGTTTCAACTTGTTTTGAGGTCATTTTTCTTCTTTCAGTCTGAAAAATGCAGTAGCATGTCCTTTTGTCAGCATCTGCCGGAAGAAGCTTGTTCTGACAGTTTCAACTTGTTTTGAGGTCATTTTTCTTCTTTCAGTCTGAAAAATGCAGTAGCATGTCCTTTTGTCAGCATCTGCCGGAAGAAGCTTGTTCTGACAGTTTCAACTTGTTTTGAGGTCATTTTTCTTCTTTCAGTCTGAAAAATGCAGTAGCATGTCCTTTTGTCAGCATCTGCCGGAAGAAGCTTGTTCTGACAGTTTCAACTTGTTTACAGGTCATTTTTCTTCTTTCAGTCTGAAAAATGCAGCAGCATGTCCTTTTGTCAGCATCTGCCGGAAGAAGCTTGTTCTAACAGTTTCAACTTGTTTTGAGGTCATTTTACTAATTCCAGTCCGAAATCTGCAGGAACATGTTTTTTTGTCAGCATCTGCCGGAAGAAGCTTGTTCTGACAGTTTCAACTTGTTTTGAGGTCATTTTTCTTCTTTCAGTCTGAAAAATGCAGTAGCATGTCCTTTTGTCAGCATCTGCCGGAAGAAGCTTGTTCTGACAGTTTCAACTTGTTTTGAGGTCATTTTTCTTCTTTCAGTCTGAAAAATGCAGTAGCATGTCTTTTGGCAGCATCTGCCGGAAGAAGCTTGTTCTGACAGTTTCAACTTGTTTTGAGGTCATTTTTCTTCTTTCAGTCTGAAAAATGCAGTAGCATGTCCTTTTGTCAGCATCTGCCGGAAGAAGCTTGTTCTGACAGTTTCAACTTGTTTTGAGGTCATTTTTCTTCTTTCAGTCTGAAAAATGCAGTAGCATGTCCTTTTGTCAGCATCTGCCGGAAGAAGCTTGTTCTGACAGTTTCAACTTGTTTTGAGGTCATTTTTCTTCTTTCAGTCTGAAAAATGCAGTAGCATGTCCTTTTGTCAGCATCTGCCGGAAGAAGCTTGTTCTGACAGTTTCAACTTGTTTACAGGTCATTTTACTAATTCCAGTCTGAAATCTGCAGGAACATGTTTTCTTGTCAGGCTCTGCCAGAAGAAGCTTGTTCTGACAGTTTCAACTTGTTTTGAGGTCATTTTTCTTCTTTCAGTCTGAAAAATGCAGTAGCATGTCCTTTTGTCAGCATCTGCCGGAAGAAGCTTGTTCTGACAGTTTCAACTTGTTTTGAGGTCATTTTTCTTCTTTCAGTCTGAAAAATGCAGTAGCAGTCCTTTTGTCAGCATCTGCCGGAAGAAGCTTGTTCTGACAGTTTCAACTTGTTTTGAGGTCATTTTTCTTCTTTCAGTCTGAAAAATGCAGTAGCATGTCCTTTTGTCAGCATCTGCCGGAAGAAGCTTGTTCTGACAGTTTCAACTTGTTTTGAGGTCATTTTACTAATTCCAGTCTGAAATCTGCAGGAACATGTTTTTTTGTCAGCATCTGCCGGAAGAAGCTTGTTCTGACAGTTTCAACTTGTTTTGAGGTCATTTTACTAATTCCAGTCCGAAATCTGCAGGAACATGTTTTTTTGTCAGCATCTGCCGGAAGAAGCTTGTTCTGACGTTTCAACTTGTTTTGAGGTCATTTTTCTTCTTTCAGTCTGAAAAATGCAGTAGCATGTCCTTTTGTCAGCATCTGCCGGAAGAAGCTTGTTCTGACAGTTTCAACTTGTTTTGAGGTCATTTTTCTTCTTTCAGTCTGAAAAATGCAGTAGCAGTCCTTTTGTCAGCATCTGCCGGAAGAAGCTTGTTCTGACAGTTTCAACTTGTTTTGAGGTCATTTTTCTTCTTTCAGTCTGAAAAATGCAGTAGCATGTCCTTTTGTCAGCATCTGCCGGAAGAAGCTTGTTCTGACAGTTTCAACTTGTTTTGAGGTCATTTTTCTTCTTTCAGTCTGAAAAATGCAGTAGCATGTCCTTTTGTCAGCATCTGCCGGAAGAAGCTTGTTCTGACAGTTTCAACTTGTTTTGAGGTCATTTTACTAATTCCAGTCTGAAATCTGCAGGAACATGTTTTTTTGTCAGGCTCTGCCGGAAGAAGCTTGTTCTGACAGTTTCAACTTGTATTGAGGTCATTTTTCTTCTTTCAGTCTGAAAAATGCAGTAGCATGTCCTTTTGTCAGCATCTGCCGGAAGAAGCTTGTTCTGACAGTTTCAACTTGTTTTGAGGTCATTTTTCTTCTTTCAGTCTGAAAAATGCAGTAGCATGTCCTTTTGTCAGCATCTGCCGGAAGAAGCTTGTTCTGACAGTTTCAACTTGTTTTGAGGTCATTTTACTAATTCCAGTCTGAAATCTGCAGGAACATGTTTTTTTGTCAGGCTCTGCCGGAAGAAGCTTGTTCTGACAGTTTCAACTTGTTTTGAGGTCATTTTTCTTCTTTCAGTCTGAAAAATGCAGTAGCATGTCCTTTTGTCAGCATCTGCCGGAAGAAGCTTGTTCTGACAGTTTCAACTTGTTTTGAGGTCATTTTTCTTCTTTCAGTCTGAAAAATGCAGTAGCATGTCCTTTTGTCAGCATCTGCCGGAAGAAGCTTGTTCTGACAGTTTCAACTTGTTTTGAGGTCATTTTACTAATTCCAGTCTGAAATCTGCAGGAACATGTTTTTTTGTCAGGCTCTGCCGGAAGAAGCTTGTTCTGACAGTTTCAACTTGTTTTGAGGTCATTTTTCTTCCTTCAGTCTGAAAAATGCAGTAGCATGTCCTTTTGTCAGCATCTGCCGGAAGAAGCTTGTTCTGACAGTTTCAACTTGTTTTGAGGTCATTTTACTAATTCCAGTCTGAAATCTGCAGGAACATGTTTTTTTGTCAGGCTCTGCCGGAAGAAGCTTGTTCTGACAGTTTCAACTTGCATTGAGGTCATTTTTCTTCTTTCAGTCTGAAAAATGCAGTAGCATGTCCTTTTGTCAGCATCTGCCGGAAGAAGCTTGTTCTGACAGTTTCAACTTGTTTTGAGGTCATTTTTCTTCTTTCAGTCTGAAAAATGCAGTAGCATGTCCTTTTGTCAGCATCTGCCGGAAGAAGCTTGTTCTGACAGTTTCAACTTGTTTTGAGGTCATTTTTCTTCTTTCAGTCTGAAAAATGCAGTAGCATGTCCTTTTGTCAGCATCTGCCGGAAGAAGCTTGTTCTGACAGTTTCAACTTGTTTTGAGGTCATTTTACTAATTTCAGTCTGAAATCTGCAGTAGCATGTCCTTTTGTCAGCATCTGCCGGAAGAAGCTTGTTCTGACAGTTTCAACTTGTTTTGAGGTCATTTTTCTTCTTTCAGTCTGAAAAATGCAGTAGCATGTCCTTTTGTCAGCATCTGCCGGAAGAAGCTTGTTCTGACAGTTTCAACTTGTTTTGAGGTCATTTTTCTTCTTTCAGTCTGAAAAATGCAGCAGCATGTCCTTTTGTCAGCATCTGCCGGAAGAAGCTTGTTCTGACAGTTTCAACTTGTTTTGAGGTCATTTTACTAATTCCAGTCCGAAATCTGCAGGAACATGTTTTTTTGTCAGCATCTGCCGGAAGAAGCTTGTTCTGACGTTTCAACTTGTTTTGAGGTCATTTTTCTTCTTTCAGTCTGAAAAATGCAGTAGCATGTCCTTTTGTCAGCATCTGCCGGAAGAAGCTTGTTCTGACAGTTTCAACTTGTTTTGAGGTCATTTTTCTTCTTTCAGTCTGAAAAATGCAGTAGCAGTCCTTTTGTCAGCATCTGCCGGAAGAAGCTTGTTCTGACAGTTTCAACTTGTTTTGAGGTCATTTTTCTTCTTTCAGTCTGAAAAATGCAGTAGCATGTCCTTTTGTCAGCATCTGCCGGAAGAAGCTTGTTCTGACAGTTTCAACTTGTTTTGAGGTCATTTTTCTTCTTTCAGTCTGAAAAATGCAGTAGCATGTCCTTTTGTCAGCATCTGCCGGAAGAAGCTTGTTCTGACAGTTTCAACTTGTTTTGAGGTCATTTTACTAATTCCAGTCCGAAATCTGCAGGAACATGTTTTTTTGTCAGCATCTGCCGGAAGAAGCTTGTTCTGACGTTTCAACTTGTTTTGAGGTCATTTTTCTTCTTTCAGTCTGAAAAATGCAGTAGCATGTCCTTTTGTCAGCATCTGCCGGAAGAAGCTTGTTCTGACAGTTTCAACTTGTTTTGAGGTCATTTTTCTTCTTTCAGTCTGAAAAATGCAGTAGCATGTCCTTTTGTCAGCATCTGCCGGAAGAAGCTTGTTCTGACAGTTTCAACTTGTTTTGAGGTCATTTTTCTTCTTTCAGTCTGAAAAATGCAGTAGCATGTCCTTTTGTCAGCATCTGCCGGAAGAAGCTTGTTCTGACAGTTTCAACTTGTTTTGAGGTCATTTTACTAATTCCAGTCTGAAATCTGCAGGAACATGTTTTTTTGTCAGGCTCTGCCGGAAGAAGCTTGTTCTGACAGTTTCAACTTGTTTTGAGGTCATTTTTCTTCTTTCAGTCTGAAAAATGCAGTAGCATGTCCTTTTGTCAGCATCTGCCGGAAGAAGCTTGTTCTGACAGTTTCAACTTGTTTTGAGGTCATATTTCTTCTTTCAGTCTGAAAAATGCAGTAGCATGTCCTTTTGTCAGCATCTGCCGGAAGAAGCTTGTTCTGACAGTTTCAACTTGTTTTGAGGTCATTTTACTAATTCCAGTCTGAAATCTACAGGAACATGTTTTTTTGTCAGGCTCTGCCGGAAGAAGCTTGTTCTGACAGTTTCAACTTGTTTTGAGGTCATTTTTCTTCCTTCAGTCTGAAAAATGCAGTAGCATGTCCTTTTGTCAGCATCTGCCGGAAGAAGCTTGTTCTGACAGTTTCAACTTGTTTTGAGGTCATTTTACTAATTCCAGTCTGAAATCTGCAGGAACATGTTTTTTTGTCAGGCTCTGCCGGAAGAAGCTTGTTCTGACAGTTTCAACTTGTATTGAGGTCATTTTTCTTCTTTCAGTCTGAAAAATGCAGTAGCATGTCCTTTTGTCAGCATCTGCCGGAAGAAGCTTGTTCTGACAGTTTCAACTTGTTTTGAGGTCATTTTTCTTCTTTCAGTCTGAAAAATGCAGTAGCATGTCCTTTTGTCAGGCTCTGCCGGAAGAAGCTTGTTCTGACAGTTTCAACTTGTTTTGAGGTCATTTTTCTTCCTTCAGTCTGAAATCTGCAGTAGCATGTCCTTTTGTCAGCATCTGCCGGAAGAAGCTTGTTCTGACAGTTTCAACTTGTTTTGAGGTCATTTTACTAATTCCAGTCTGAAATCTGCAGGAACATGTTTTTTTGTCAGGCTCTGCCGGAAGAAGCTTGTTCTGACAGTTTCAACTTGTATTGAGGTCATTTTTCTTCTTTCAGTCTGAAAAATGCAGTAGCATGTCCTTTTGTCAGCATCTGCCGGAAGAAGCTTGTTCTGACAGTTTCAACTTGTTTTGAGGTCATTTTTCTTCTTTCAGTCTGAAAAATGCAGTAGCATGTCCTTTTGTCAGCATCTGCCGGAAGAAGCTTGTTCTGACAGTTTCAACTTGTTTTGAGGTCATTTTACTAATTCCAGTCTGAAATCTGCAGGAACATGTTTTTTTGTCAGGCTCTGCCGGAAGAAGCTTGTTCTGACAGTTTCAACTTGTTTTGAGGTCATTTTTCTTCTTTCAGTCTGAAAAATGCAGTAGCATGTCCTTTTGTCAGCATCTGCCGGAAGAAGCTTGTTCTGACAGTTTCAACTTGTTTTGAGGTCATTTTACTAATTCCAGTCTGAAATCTGCAGGAACATGTTTTTTTGTCAGGCTCTGCCGGAAGAAGCTTGTTCTGACAGTTTCAACTTGTTTTGAGGTCATTTTTCTTCCTTCAGTCTGAAAAATGCAGTAGCATGTCCTTTTGTCAGCATCTGCCGGAAGAAGCTTGTTCTGACAGTTTCAACTTGTTTTGAGGTCATTTTACTAATTCCAGTCTGAAAAATGCAGTAGCATGTCCTTTTGTCAGCATCTGCCGGAAGAAGCTTGTTCTGACAGTTTCAACTTGTTTTGAGGTCATTTTACTAATTCCAGTCTGAAATCTGCAGGAACATGTTTTTTTGTCAGGCTCTGCCGGAAGAAGCTTGTTCTGACAGTTTCAACTTGTTTTGAGGTCATTTTTCTTCTTTCAGTCTGAAAAATGCAGTAGCATGTCCTTTTGTCAGCATCTGCCGGAAGAAGCTTGTTCTGACAGTTTCAACTTGTTTTGAGGTCATTTTACTAATTCCAGTCTGAAATCTGCAGGAACATGTTTTTTTGTCAGGCTCTGCCGGAAGAAGCTTGTTCTGACAGTTTCAACTTGTATTGAGGTCATTTTTCTTCTTTCAGTCTGAAAAATGCAGTAGCATGTCCTTTTGTCAGCATCTGCCGGAAGAAGCTTGTTCTGACAGTTTCAACTTGTTTTGAGGTCATTTTTCTTCTTTCAGTCTGAAAAATGCAGTAGCATGTCCTTTTGTCAGCATCTGCCGGAAGAAGCTTGTTCTGACAGTTTCAACTTGTTTTGAGGTCATTTTTCTTCTTTCAGTCTGAAAAATGCAGTAGCATGTCCTTTTGTCAGCATCTGCCGGAAGAAGCTTGTTCTGACAGTTTCAACTTGTTTTGAGGTCATTTTACTAATTTCAGTCTGAAATCTGCAGTAGCATGTCCTTTTGTCAGCATCTGCCGGAAGAAGCTTGTTCTGACAGTTTCAACTTGTTTTGAGGTCATTTTTCTTCTTTCAGTCTGAAAAATGCAGTAGCATGTCCTTTTGTCAGCATCTGCCGGAAGAAGCTTGTTCTGACAGTTTCAACTTGTTTTGAGGTCATTTTTCTTCTTTCAGTCTGAAAAATGCAGCAGCATGTCCTTTTGTCAGCATCTGCCGGAAGAAGCTTGTTCTGACAGTTTCAACTTGTTTTGAGGTCATTTTACTAATTCCAGTCCGAAATCTGCAGGAACATGTTTTTTTGTCAGCATCTGCCGGAAGAAGCTTGTTCTGACAGTTTCAACGTGTTTTGAGGTCATTTTTCTTCTTTCAGTCTGAAAAATGCAGTAGCATGTCCTTTTGTCAGCATCTGCCGGAAGAAGCTTGTTCTGACAGTTTCAACTTGTTTTGAGGTCATTTTTCTTCTTTCAGTCTGAAAAATGCAGTAGCATGTCTTTTGGCAGCATCTGCCGGAAGAAGCTTGTTCTGACAGTTTCAACTTGTTTTGAGGTCATTTTTCTTCTTTCAGTCTGAAAAATGCAGTAGCATGTCCTTTTGTCAGCATCTGCCGGAAGAAGCTTGTTCTGACAGTTTCAACTTGTTTTGAGGTCATTTTTCTTCTTTCAGTCTGAAAAATGCAGTAGCATGTCCTTTTGTCAGCATCTGCCGGAAGAAGCTTGTTCTGACAGTTTCAACTTGTTTTGAGGTCATTTTTCTTCTTTCAGTCTGAAAAATGCAGTAGCATGTCCTTTTGTCAGCATCTGCCGGAAGAAGCTTGTTCTGACAGTTTCAACTTGTTTACAGGTCATTTTTCTTCTTTCAGTCTGAAAAATGCAGCAGCATGTCCTTTTGTCAGCATCTGCCGGAAGAAGCTTGTTCTGACAGTTTCAACTTGTTTTGAGGTCATTTTACTAATTCCAGTCCGAAATCTGCAGGAACATGTTTTTTTGTCAGGCTCTGCCGGAAGAAGCTTGTTCTGACAGTTTCAACTTGTTTTGAGGTCATTTTTCTTCTTTCAGTCTGAAAAATGCAGTAGCATGTCCTTTTGTCAGCATCTGCCGGAAGAAGCTTGTTCTGACAGTTTCAACTTGTTTTGAGGTCATTTTTCTTCTTTCAGTCTGAAAAATGCAGTAGCATGTCCTTTTGTCAGCATCTGCCGGAAGAAGCTTGTTCTGACAGTTTCAACTTGTTTTGAGGTCATTTTTCTTCTTTCAGTCTAAAAAATGCAGTAGCATGTCCTTTTGTCAGCATCTGCCGGAAGAAGCTTGTTCTGACAGTTTCAACTTGTTTACAGGTCATTTTACTAATTCCAGTCTGAAATCTGCAGGAACATGTTTTCTTGTCAGGCTCTGCCAGAAGAAGCTTGTTCTGACAGTTTCAACTTGTTTTGAGGTCATTTTTCTTCTTTCAGTCTGAAAAATGCAGTAGCATGTCCTTTTGTCAGCATCTGCCGGAAGAAGCTTGTTCTGACAGTTTCAACTTGTTTTGAGGTCATTTTTCTTCTTTCAGTCTGAAAAATGCAGTAGCATGTCCTTTTGTCAGCATCTGCCGGAAGAAGCTTGTTCTGACAGTTTCAACTTGTTTTGAGGTCATTTTTCTTCTTTCAGTCTGAAAAATGCAGTAGCATGTCCTTTTGTCAGCATCTGCCGGAAGAAGCTTGTTCTGACAGTTTCAACTTGTTTTGAGGTCATTTTACTAATTCCAGTCTGAAATCTGCAGGAACATGTTTTTTTGTCAGGCTCTGCCGGAAGAAGCTTGTTCTGACAGTTTCAACTTGTTTTGAGGTCATTTTTCTTCTTTCAGTCTGAAAAATGCAGTAGCATGTCCTTTTGTCAGCATCTGCCGGAAGAAGCTTGTTCTGACAGTTTCAACTTGTTTTGAGGTCATTTTTCTTCTTTCAGTCTGAAAAATGCAGTAGCATGTCCTTTTGTCAGCATCTGCCGGAAGAAGCTTGTTCTGACAGTTTCAACTTGTTTTGAGGTCATTTTTCTTCTTTCAGTCTGAAAAATGCAGTAGCATGTCCTTTTGTCAGCATCTGCCGGAAGAAGCTTGTTCTGACAGTTTCAACTTGTTTTGAGGTCATTTTTCTTCTTTCAGTCTGAAAAATGCAGTAGCATGTCCTTTTGTCAGCATCTGCCGGAAGAAGCTTGTTCTGACAGTTTCAACTTGTTTTGAGGTCATTTTACTAATTCCAGTCTGAAATCTGCAGGAACATGTTTTTTTGTCAGGCTCTGCCGGAAGAAGCTTGTTCTGACAGTTTCAACTTGTTTTGAGGTCATTTTTCTTCTTTCAGTCTGAAAAATGCAGTAGCATGTCCTTTTGTCAGCATCTGCCGGAAGAAGCTTGTTCTGACAGTTTCAACTTGTTTTGAGGTCATTTTTCTTCTTTCAGTCTGAAAAATGCAGTAGCATGTCCTTTTGTCAGCATCTGCCGGAAGAAGCTTGTTCTGACAGTTTCAACTTGTTTACAGGTCATTTTACTAATTCCAGTCTGAAATCTGCAGGAACATGTTTTCTTGTCAGGCTCTGCCGGAAGAAGCTTGTTCTGACAGTTTCAACTTGTTTTGAGGTCATTTTACTAATTCCAGTCTGAAATCTGCAGGAACATGTTTTTTTGTCAGGCTCTGCCGGAAGAAGCTTGTTCTGACAGTTTCAACTTGTTTTGAGGTCATTTTTCTTCTTTCAGTCTGAAAAATGCAGTAGCATGTCCTTTTGTCAGCATCTGCCGGAAGAAGCTTGTTCTGACAGTTTCAACTTGTTTTGAGGTCATTTTACTAATTCCAGTCTGAAATCTGCAGGAACATGTTTTTTTGTCAGGCTCTGCCGGAAGAAGCTTGTTCTGACAGTTTCAACTTGTTTTGAGGTCATTTTTCTTCTTTCAGTCTGAAAAATGCAGTAGCATGTCCTTTTGTCAGCATCTGCCGGAAGAAGCTTGTTCTGACAGTTTCAACTTGTTTTGAGGTCATTTTACTAATTCCAGTCTGAAATCTACAGGAACATGTTTTTTTGTCAGGCTCTGCCGGAAGAAGCTTGTTCTGACAGTTTCAACTTGTTTTGAGGTCATTTTTCTTCTTTCAGTCTGAAAAATGCAGTAGCATGTCCTTTTGTCAGCATCTGCCGGAAGAAGCTTGTTCTGACAGTTTCAACTTGTTTTGAGGTCATTTTTCTTCTTTCAGTCTGAAAAATGCAGTAGCATGTCCTTTTGTCAGCATCTGCCGGAAGAAGCTTGTTCTGACAGTTTCAACTTGTTTTGAGGTCATTTTTCTTCTTTCAGTCTGAAATCTGCAGTAGCATGTCCTTTTGTCAGCATCTGCCGGAAGAAGCTTGTTCTGACAGTTTCAACTTGCATTGAGGTCATTTTTCTTCTTTCAGTCTGAAAAATGCAGTAGCATGTCCTTTTGTCAGCATCTGCCGGAAGAAGCTTGTTCTGACAGTTTCAACTTGTTTTGAGGTCATTTTTCTTCTTTCAGTCTGAAAAATGCAGTAGCATGTCCTTTTGTCAGCATCTGCCGGAAGAAGCTTGTTCTGACAGTTTCAACTTGTTTTGAGGTCATTTTACTAATTCCAGTCTGAAATCTGCAGGAACATGTTTTTTTGTCAGGCTCTGCCGGAAGAAGCTTGTTCTGACAGTTTCAACTTGTATTGAGGTCATTTTTCTTCTTTCAGTCTGAAAAATGCAGTAGCATGTCCTTTTGTCAGCATCTGCCGGAAGAAGCTTGTTCTGACAGTTTCAACTTGTTTTGAGGTCATTTTTCTTCTTTCAGTCTGAAAAATGCAGTAGCATGTCCTTTTGTCAGCATCTGCCGGAAGAAGCTTGTTCTGACAGTTTCAACTTGTTTTGAGGTCATTTTACTAATTCCAGTCTGAAATCTGCAGGAACATGTTTTTTTGTCAGGCTCTGCCGGAAGAAGCTTGTTCTGACAGTTTCAACTTGTTTTGAGGTCATTTTTCTTCTTTCAGTCTGAAAAATGCAGTAGCATGTCCTTTTGTCAGCATCTGCCGGAAGAAGCTTGTTCTGACAGTTTCAACTTGTTTTGAGGTCATTTTACTAATTCCAGTCTGAAATCTGCAGGAACATGTTTTTTTGTCAGGCTCTGCCGGAAGAAGCTTGTTCTGACAGTTTCAACTTGTTTTGAGGTCATTTTTCTTCCTTCAGTCTGAAAAATGCAGTAGCATGTCCTTTTGTCAGCATCTGCCGGAAGAAGCTTGTTCTGACAGTTTCAACTTGTTTTGAGGTCATTTTACTAATTCCAGTCTGAAAAATGCAGTAGCATGTCCTTTTGTCAGCATCTGCCGGAAGAAGCTTGTTCTGACAGTTTCAACTTGTTTTGAGGTCATTTTACTAATTCCAGTCTGAAATCTGCAGGAACATGTTTTTTTGTCAGGCTCTGCCGGAAGAAGCTTGTTCTGACAGTTTCAACTTGTTTTGAGGTCATTTTTCTTCTTTCAGTCTGAAAAATGCAGTAGCATGTCCTTTTGTCAGCATCTGCCGGAAGAAGCTTGTTCTGACAGTTTCAACTTGTTTTGAGGTCATTTTACTAATTCCAGTCTGAAATCTGCAGGAACATGTTTTTTTGTCAGGCTCTGCCGGAAGAAGCTTGTTCTGACAGTTTCAACTTGTATTGAGGTCATTTTTCTTCTTTCAGTCTGAAAAATGCAGTAGCATGTCCTTTTGTCAGCATCTGCCGGAAGAAGCTTGTTCTGACAGTTTCAACTTGTTTTGAGGTCATTTTTCTTCTTTCAGTCTGAAAAATGCAGTAGCATGTCCTTTTGTCAGCATCTGCCGGAAGAAGCTTGTTCTGACAGTTTCAACTTGTTTTGAGGTCATTTTTCTTCTTTCAGTCTGAAAAATGCAGTAGCATGTCCTTTTGTCAGCATCTGCCGGAAGAAGCTTGTTCTGACAGTTTCAACTTGTTTTGAGGTCATTTTACTAATTTCAGTCTGAAATCTGCAGTAGCATGTCCTTTTGTCAGCATCTGCCGGAAGAAGCTTGTTCTGACAGTTTCAACTTGTTTTGAGGTCATTTTTCTTCTTTCAGTCTGAAAAATGCAGTAGCATGTCCTTTTGTCAGCATCTGCCGGAAGAAGCTTGTTCTGACAGTTTCAACTTGTTTTGAGGTCATTTTTCTTCTTTCAGTCTGAAAAATGCAGCAGCATGTCCTTTTGTCAGCATCTGCCGGAAGAAGCTTGTTCTGACAGTTTCAACTTGTTTTGAGGTCATTTTACTAATTCCAGTCCGAAATCTGCAGGAACATGTTTTTTTGTCAGCATCTGCCGGAAGAAGCTTGTTCTGACAGTTTCAACGTGTTTTGAGGTCATTTTTCTTCTTTCAGTCTGAAAAATGCAGTAGCATGTCCTTTTGTCAGCATCTGCCGGAAGAAGCTTGTTCTGACAGTTTCAACTTGTTTTGAGGTCATTTTTCTTCTTTCAGTCTGAAAAATGCAGTAGCATGTCTTTTGGCAGCATCTGCCGGAAGAAGCTTGTTCTGACAGTTTCAACTTGTTTTGAGGTCATTTTTCTTCTTTCAGTCTGAAAAATGCAGTAGCATGTCCTTTTGTCAGCATCTGCCGGAAGAAGCTTGTTCTGACAGTTTCAACTTGTTTTGAGGTCATTTTTCTTCTTTCAGTCTGAAAAATGCAGTAGCATGTCCTTTTGTCAGCATCTGCCGGAAGAAGCTTGTTCTGACAGTTTCAACTTGTTTTGAGGTCATTTTTCTTCTTTCAGTCTGAAAAATGCAGTAGCATGTCCTTTTGTCAGCATCTGCCGGAAGAAGCTTGTTCTGACAGTTTCAACTTGTTTACAGGTCATTTTTCTTCTTTCAGTCTGAAAAATGCAGCAGCATGTCCTTTTGTCAGCATCTGCCGGAAGAAGCTTGTTCTGACAGTTTCAACTTGTTTTGAGGTCATTTTACTAATTCCAGTCCGAAATCTGCAGGAACATGTTTTTTTGTCAGCATCTGCCGGAAGAAGCTTGTTCTGACAGTTTCAACTTGTTTTGAGGTCATTTTTCTTCTTTCAGTCTGAAAAATGCAGTAGCATGTCCTTTTGTCAGCATCTGCCGGAAGAAGCTTGTTCTGACAGTTTCAACTTGTTTTGAGGTCATTTTTCTTCTTTCAGTCTGAAAAATGCAGTAGCATGTCTTTTGGCAGCATCTGCCGGAAGAAGCTTGTTCTGACAGTTTCAACTTGTTTTGAGGTCATTTTTCTTCTTTCAGTCTGAAAAATGCAGTAGCATGTCCTTTTGTCAGCATCTGCCGGAAGAAGCTTGTTCTGACAGTTTCAACTTGTTTTGAGGTCATTTTTCTTCTTTCAGTCTGAAAAATGCAGTAGCATGTCCTTTTGTCAGCATCTGCCGGAAGAAGCTTGTTCTGACAGTTTCAACTTGTTTTGAGGTCATTTTTCTTCTTTCAGTCTAAAAAATGCAGTAGCATGTCCTTTTGTCAGCATCTGCCGGAAGAAGCTTGTTCTGACAGTTTCAACTTGTTTACAGGTCATTTTACTAATTCCAGTCTGAAATCTGCAGGAACATGTTTTCTTGTCAGGCTCTGCCAGAAGAAGCTTGTTCTGACAGTTTCAACTTGTTTTGAGGTCATTTTTCTTCTTTCAGTCTGAAAAATGCAGTAGCATGTCCTTTTGTCAGCATCTGCCGGAAGAAGCTTGTTCTGACAGTTTCAACTTGTTTTGAGGTCATTTTTCTTCTTTCAGTCTGAAAAATGCAGTAGCATGTCCTTTTGTCAGCATCTGCCGGAAGAAGCTTGTTCTGACAGTTTCAACTTGTTTTGAGGTCATTTTTCTTCTTTCAGTCTGAAAAATGCAGTAGCATGTCCTTTTGTCAGCATCTGCCGGAAGAAGCTTGTTCTGACAGTTTCAACTTGTTTTGAGGTCATTTTACTAATTCCAGTCTGAAATCTGCAGGAACATGTTTTTTTGTCAGGCTCTGCCGGAAGAAGCTTGTTCTGACAGTTTCAACTTGTTTTGAGGTCATTTTTCTTCTTTCAGTCTGAAAAATGCAGTAGCATGTCCTTTTGTCAGCATCTGCCGGAAGAAGCTTGTTCTGACAGTTTCAACTTGTTTTGAGGTCATTTTACTAATTCCAGTCCGAAATCTGCAGGAACATGTTTTTTTGTCAGCATCTGCCGGAAGAAGCTTGTTCTGACGTTTCAACTTGTTTTGAGGTCATTTTTCTTCTTTCAGTCTGAAAAATGCAGTAGCATGTCCTTTTGTCAGCATCTGCCGGAAGAAGCTTGTTCTGACAGTTTCAACTTGTTTTGAGGTCATTTTTCTTCTTTCAGTCTGAAAAATGCAGTAGCAGTCCTTTTGTCAGCATCTGCCGGAAGAAGCTTGTTCTGACAGTTTCAACTTGTTTTGAGGTCATTTTTCTTCTTTCAGTCTGAAAAATGCAGTAGCATGTCCTTTTGTCAGCATCTGCCGGAAGAAGCTTGTTCTGACAGTTTCAACTTGTTTTGAGGTCATTTTACTAATTCCAGTCTGAAATCTGCAGGAACATGTTTTTTTGTCAGGCTCTGCCGGAAGAAGCTTGTTCTGACAGTTTCAACTTGTATTGAGGTCATTTTTCTTCTTTCAGTCTGAAAAATGCAGTAGCGTGTCCTTTTGTCAGCATCTGCCGGAAGAAGCTTGTTCTGACAGTTTCAACTTGTTTTGAGGTCATTTTTCTTCTTTCAGTCTGAAAAATGCAGTAGCATGTCCTTTTGTCAGCATCTGCCGGAAGAAGCTTGTTCTGACAGTTTCAACTTGTTTTGAGGTCATTTTACTAATTCCAGTCTGAAATCTGCAGGAACATGTTTTTTTGTCAGGCTCTGCCGGAAGAAGCTTGTTCTGACAGTTTCAACTTGTTTTGAGGTCATTTTTCTTCTTTCAGTCTGAAAAATGCAGTAGCATGTCCTTTTGTCAGCATCTGCCGGAAGAAGCTTGTTCTGACGTTTCAACTTGTTTTGAGGTCATTTTTCTTCTTTCAGTCTGAAAAATGCAGTAGCATGTCCTTTTGTCAGCATCTGCCGGAAGAAGCTTGTTCTGACAGTTTCAACTTGTTTTGAGGTCATTTTACTAATTCCAGTCTGAAATCTGCAGGAACATGTTTTTTTGTCAGGCTCTGCCGGAAGAAGCTTGTTCTGACAGTTTCAACTTGTTTTGAGGTCATTTTTCTTCTTTCAGTCTGAAAAATGCAGTAGCATGTCCTTTTGTCAGCATCTGCCGGAAGAAGCTTGTTCTGACAGTTTCAACTTGTTTTGAGGTCATTTTTCTTCTTTCAGTCTGAAAAATGCAGTAGCATGTCCTTTTGTCAGCATCTGCCGGAAGAAGCTTGTTCTGACAGTTTCAACTTGTTTACAGGTCATTTTACTAATTCCAGTCTGAAATCTGCAGGAACATGTTTTCTTGTCAGGCTCTGCCGGAAGAAGCTTGTTCTGACAGTTTCAACTTGTTTTGAGGTCATTTTACTAATTCCAGTCTGAAATCTGCAGGAACATGTTTTTTTGTCAGGCTCTGCCGGAAGAAGCTTGTTCTGACAGTTTCAACTTGTTTTGAGGTCATTTTTCTTCTTTCAGTCTGAAAAATGCAGTAGCATGTCCTTTTGTCAGCATCTGCCGGAAGAAGCTTGTTCTGACAGTTTCAACTTGTTTTGAGGTCATTTTTCTTCTTTCAGTCTGAAAAATGCAGTAGCATGTCCTTTTGTCAGCATCTGCCGGAAGAAGCTTGTTCTGACAGTTTCAACTTGTTTTGAGGTCATTTTACTAATTCCAGTCTGAAATCTGCAGGAACATGTTTTTTTGTCAGGCTCTGCCGGAAGAAGCTTGTTCTGACAGTTTCAACTTGTTTTGAGGTCATTTTTCTTCTTTCAGTCTGAAAAATGCAGTAGCATGTCCTTTTGTCAGCATCTGCCGGAAGAAGCTTGTTCTGACAGTTTCAACTTGTTTTGAGGTCATTTTTCTTCTTTCAGTCTGAAAAATGCAGTAGCATGTCCTTTTGTCAGCATCTGCCGGAAGAAGCTTGTTCTGACAGTTTCAACTTGTTTTGAGGTCATTTTACTAATTCCAGTCTGAAATCTGCAGGAACATGTTTTTTTGTCAGGCTCTGCCGGAAGAAGCTTGTTCTGACAGTTTCAACTTGTTTTGAGGTCATTTTTCTTCTTTCAGTCTGAAAAATGCAGTAGCATGTCCTTTTGTCAGCATCTGCCGGAAGAAGCTTGTTCTGACAGTTTCAACTTGTTTTGAGGTCATTTTTCTTCTTTCAGTCTGAAAAATGCAGTAGCATGTCCTTTTGTCAGCATCTGCCGGAAGAAGCTTGTTCTGACAGTTTCAACTTGTTTTGAGGTCATTTTACTAATTCCAGTCTGAAATCTGCCGGAAGAAGCTTGTTCTGACAGTTTCAACTTGTTTTGAGGTCATTTTTCTTCCTTCAGTCTGAAAAATGCAGTAGCATGTCCTTTTGTCAGCATCTGCCGGAAGAAGCTTGTTCTGACAGTTTCAACTTGTTTTGAGGTCATTTTACTAATTCCAGTCCGAAATCTGCAGGAACATGTTTTTTTGTCAGCATCTGCCGGAAGAAGCTTGTTCTGACGTTTCAACTTGTTTTGAGGTCATTTTTCTTCTTTCAGTCTGAAAAATGCAGTAGCATGTCCTTTTGTCAGCATCTGCCGGAAGAAGCTTGTTCTGACAGTTTCAACTTGTTTTGAGGTCATTTTACTAATTCCAGTCTGAAATCTGCAGGAACATGTTTTTTTGTCAGGCTCTGCCGGAAGAAGCTTGTTCTGACAGTTTCAACTTGTTTTGAGGTCATTTTTCTTCTTTCAGTCTGAAAAATGCAGTAGCATGTCCTTTTGTCAGCATCTGCCGGAAGAAGCTTGTTCTGACAGTTTCAACTTGTTTTGAGGTCATTTTTCTTCTTTCAGTCTGAAAAATGCAGTAGCATGTCCTTTTGTCAGCATCTGCCGGAAGAAGCTTGTTCTGACAGTTTCAACTTGTTTTGAGGTCATTTTTCTTCTTTCAGTCTGAAAAATGCAGTAGCATGTCCTTTTGTCAGCATCTGCCGGAAGAAGCTTGTTCTGACAGTTTCAACTTGTTTTGAGGTCATTTTTCTTCTTTCAGTCTGAAAAATGCAGTAGCATGTCCTTTTGTCAGCATCTGCCGGAAGAAGCTTGTTCTGACAGTTTCAACTTGTTTTGAGGTCATTTTTCTTCTTTCAGTCTGAAAAATGCAGTAGCATGTCCTTTTGTCAGCATCTGCCGGAAGAAGCTTGTTCTGACAGTTTCAACTTGTTTTGAGGTCATTTTTCTTCTTTCAGTCTGAAAAATGCAGTAGCATGTCCTTTTGTCAGCATCTGCCGGAAGAAGCTTGTTCTGACAGTTTCAACTTGTTTTGAGGTCATTTTACTAATTTCAGTCTGAAATCTGCAGTAGCATGTCCTTTTGTCAGCATCTGCCGGAAGAAGCTTGTTCTGACAGTTTCAACTTGTTTTGAGGTCATTTTTCTTCTTTCAGTCTGAAAAATGCAGTAGCATGTCCTTTTGTCAGCATCTGCCGGAAGAAGCTTGTTCTGACAGTTTCAACTTGTTTTGAGGTCATTTTTCTTCTTTCAGTCTGAAAAATGCAGTAGCATGTCCTTTTGTCAGCATCTGCCGGAAGAAGCTTGTTCTGACAGTTTCAACTTGTTTTGAGGTCATTTTTCTTCTTTCAGTCTGAAAAATGCAGTAGCATGTCCTTTTGTCAGCATCTGCCGGAAGAAGCTTGTTCTGACAGTTTCAACTTGTTTTGAGGTCATTTTTCTTCTTTCAGTCTGAAAAATGCAGTAGCATGTCCTTTTGTCAGCATCTGCCGGAAGAAGCTTGTTCTGACAGTTTCAACTTGTTTTGAGGTCATTTTACTAATTCCAGTCTGAAATCTGCAGGAACATGTTTTTTTGTCAGGCTCTGCCGGAAGAAGCTTGTTCTGACAGTTTCAACTTGTTTTGAGGTCATTTTTCTTCTTTCAGTCTGAAAAATGCAGTAGCATGTCCTTTTGTCAGCATCTGCCGGAAGAAGCTTGTTCTGACGTTTCAACTTGTTTTGAGGTCATTTTTCTTCTTTCAGTCTGAAAAATGCAGTAGCATGTCCTTTTGTCAGCATCTGCCGGAAGAAGCTTGTTCTGACAGTTTCAACTTGTTTTGAGGTCATTTTACTAATTCCAGTCTGAAATCTGCAGGAACATGTTTTTTTGTCAGGCTCTGCCGGAAGAAGCTTGTTCTGACAGTTTCAACTTGTTTTGAGGTCATTTTTCTTCTTTCAGTCTGAAAAATGCAGTAGCATGTCCTTTTGTCAGCATCTGCCGGAAGAAGCTTGTTCTGACAGTTTCAACTTGTTTTGAGGTCATTTTTCTTCTTTCAGTCTGAAAAATGCAGTAGCATGTCCTTTTGTCAGCATCTGCCGGAAGAAGCTTGTTCTGACAGTTTCAACTTGTTTACAGGTCATTTTACTAATTCCAGTCTGAAATCTGCAGGAACATGTTTTCTTGTCAGGCTCTGCCGGAAGAAGCTTGTTCTGACAGTTTCAACTTGTTTTGAGGTCATTTTACTAATTCCAGTCTGAAATCTGCAGGAACATGTTTTTTTGTCAGGCTCTGCCGGAAGAAGCTTGTTCTGACAGTTTCAACTTGTTTTGAGGTCATTTTTCTTCTTTCAGTCTGAAAAATGCAGTAGCATGTCCTTTTGTCAGCATCTGCCGGAAGAAGCTTGTTCTGACAGTTTCAACTTGTTTTGAGGTCATTTTACTAATTTCAGTCTGAAATCTGCAGTAGCATGTCCTTTTGTCAGCATCTGCCGGAAGAAGCTTGTTCTGACAGTTTCAACTTGTTTTGAGGTCATTTTTCTTCTTTCAGTCTGAAAAATGCAGTAGCATGTCCTTTTGTCAGCATCTGCCGGAAGAAGCTTGTTCTGACAGTTTCAACTTGTTTTGAGGTCATTTTTCTTCTTTCAGTCTGAAAAATGCAGCAGCATGTCCTTTTGTCAGCATCTGCCGGAAGAAGCTTGTTCTGACAGTTTCAACTTGTTTTGAGGTCATTTTACTAATTCCAGTCCGAAATCTGCAGGAACATGTTTTTTTGTCAGCATCTGCCGGAAGAAGCTTGTTCTGACGTTTCAACTTGTTTTGAGGTCATTTTTCTTCTTTCAGTCTGAAAAATGCAGTAGCATGTCCTTTTGTCAGCATCTGCCGGAAGAAGCTTGTTCTGACAGTTTCAACTTGTTTTGAGGTCATTTTTCTTCTTTCAGTCTGAAAAATGCAGTAGCATGTCCTTTTGTCAGCATCTGCCGGAAGAAGCTTGTTCTGACAGTTTCAACTTGTTTTGAGGTCATTTTACTAATTCCAGTCTGAAATCTGCAGGAACATGTTTTTTTGTCAGGCTCTGCCGGAAGAAGCTTGTTCTGACAGTTTCAACTTGTTTTGAGGTCATTTTTCTTCTTTCAGTCTGAAAAATGCAGTAGCATGTCCTTTTGTCAGCATCTGCCGGAAGAAGCTTGTTCTGACAGTTTCAACTTGTTTTGAGGTCATTTTTCTTCTTTCAGTCTGAAAAATGCAGTAGCATGTCCTTTTGTCAGCATCTGCCGGAAGAAGCTTGTTCTGACAGTTTCAACTTGTTTTGAGGTCATTTTTCTTCTTTCAGTCTGAAAAATGCAGTAGCATGTCCTTTTGTCAGCATCTGCCGGAAGAAGCTTGTTCTGACAGTTTCAACTTGTTTTGAGGTCATTTTTCTTCTTTCAGTCTGAAAAATGCAGTAGCATGTCCTTTTGTCAGCATCTGCCGGAAGAAGCTTGTTCTGACAGTTTCAACTTGTTTTGAGGTCATTTTTCTTCTTTCAGTCTGAAAAATGCAGTAGCATGTCCTTTTGTCAGCATCTGCCGGAAGAAGCTTGTTCTGACAGTTTCAACTTGTTTTGAGGTCATTTTTCTTCTTTCAGTCTGAAAAATGCAGTAGCATGTCCTTTTGTCAGCATCTGCCGGAAGAAGCTTGTTCTGACAGTTTCAACTTGTTTTGAGGTCATTTTACTAATTTCAGTCTGAAATCTGCAGTAGCATGTCCTTTTGTCAGCATCTGCCGGAAGAAGCTTGTTCTGACAGTTTCAACTTGTTTTGAGGTCATTTTTCTTCTTTCAGTCTGAAAAATGCAGTAGCATGTCCTTTTGTCAGCATCTGCCGGAAGAAGCTTGTTCTGACAGTTTCAACTTGTTTTGAGGTCATTTTTCTTCTTTCAGTCTGAAAAATGCAGTAGCATGTCCTTTTGTCAGCATCTGCCGGAAGAAGCTTGTTCTGACAGTTTCAACTTGTTTTGAGGTCATTTTTCTTCTTTCAGTCTGAAAAATGCAGTAGCATGTCCTTTTGTCAGCATCTGCCGGAAGAAGCTTGTTCTGACAGTTTCAACTTGTTTTGAGGTCATTTTTCTTCTTTCAGTCTGAAAAATGCAGTAGCATGTCCTTTTGTCAGCATCTGCCGGAAGAAGCTTGTTCTGACAGTTTCAACTTGTTTTGAGGTCATTTTACTAATTCCAGTCTGAAATCTGCAGGAACATGTTTTTTTGTCAGGCTCTGCCGGAAGAAGCTTGTTCTGACAGTTTCAACTTGTTTTGAGGTCATTTTTCTTCTTTCAGTCTGAAAAATGCAGTAGCATGTCCTTTTGTCAGCATCTGCCGGAAGAAGCTTGTTCTGACGTTTCAACTTGTTTTGAGGTCATTTTTCTTCTTTCAGTCTGAAAAATGCAGTAGCATGTCCTTTTGTCAGCATCTGCCGGAAGAAGCTTGTTCTGACAGTTTCAACTTGTTTTGAGGTCATTTTACTAATTCCAGTCTGAAATCTGCAGGAACATGTTTTTTTGTCAGGCTCTGCCGGAAGAAGCTTGTTCTGACAGTTTCAACTTGTTTTGAGGTCATTTTTCTTCTTTCAGTCTGAAAAATGCAGTAGCATGTCCTTTTGTCAGCATCTGCCGGAAGAAGCTTGTTCTGACAGTTTCAACTTGTTTTGAGGTCATTTTTCTTCTTTCAGTCTGAAAAATGCAGTAGCATGTCCTTTTGTCAGCATCTGCCGGAAGAAGCTTGTTCTGACAGTTTCAACTTGTTTACAGGTCATTTTACTAATTCCAGTCTGAAATCTGCAGGAACATGTTTTCTTGTCAGGCTCTGCCGGAAGAAGCTTGTTCTGACAGTTTCAACTTGTTTTGAGGTCATTTTACTAATTCCAGTCTGAAATCTGCAGGAACATGTTTTTTTGTCAGGCTCTGCCGGAAGAAGCTTGTTCTGACAGTTTCAACTTGTTTTGAGGTCATTTTTCTTCTTTCAGTCTGAAAAATGCAGTAGCATGTCCTTTTGTCAGCATCTGCCGGAAGAAGCTTGTTCTGACAGTTTCAACTTGTTTTGAGGTCATTTTACTAATTTCAGTCTGAAATCTGCAGTAGCATGTCCTTTTGTCAGCATCTGCCGGAAGAAGCTTGTTCTGACAGTTTCAACTTGTTTTGAGGTCATTTTTCTTCTTTCAGTCTGAAAAATGCAGTAGCATGTCCTTTTGTCAGCATCTGCCGGAAGAAGCTTGTTCTGACAGTTTCAACTTGTTTTGAGGTCATTTTTCTTCTTTCAGTCTGAAAAATGCAGCAGCATGTCCTTTTGTCAGCATCTGCCGGAAGAAGCTTGTTCTGACAGTTTCAACTTGTTTTGAGGTCATTTTACTAATTCCAGTCCGAAATCTGCAGGAACATGTTTTTTTGTCAGCATCTGCCGGAAGAAGCTTGTTCTGACGTTTCAACTTGTTTTGAGGTCATTTTTCTTCTTTCAGTCTGAAAAATGCAGTAGCATGTCCTTTTGTCAGCATCTGCCGGAAGAAGCTTGTTCTGACAGTTTCAACTTGTTTTGAGGTCATTTTTCTTCTTTCAGTCTGAAAAATGCAGTAGCAGTCCTTTTGTCAGCATCTGCCGGAAGAAGCTTGTTCTGACAGTTTCAACTTGTTTTGAGGTCATTTTTCTTCTTTCAGTCTGAAAAATGCAGTAGCATGTCCTTTTGTCAGCATCTGCCGGAAGAAGCTTGTTCTGACAGTTTCAACTTGTTTTGAGGTCATTTTTCTTCTTTCAGTCTGAAAAATGCAGTAGCATGTCCTTTTGTCAGCATCTGCCGGAAGAAGCTTGTTCTGACAGTTTCAACTTGTTTTGAGGTCATTTTTCTTCTTTCAGTCTGAAAAATGCAGTAGCATGTCCTTTTGTCAGCATCTGCCGGAAGAAGCTTGTTCTGACAGTTTCAACTTGTTTTGAGGTCATTTTACTAATTCCAGTCTGAAATCTGCAGGAACATGTTTTTTTGTCAGGCTCTGCCGGAAGAAGCTTGTTCTGACAGTTTCAACTTGTTTTGAGGTCATTTTTCTTCTTTCAGTCTGAAAAATGCAGTAGCATGTCCTTTTGTCAGCATCTGCCGGAAGAAGCTTGTTCTGACAGTTTCAACTTGTTTTGAGGTCATTTTTCTTCTTTCAGTCTGAAAAATGCAGTAGCATGTCCTTTTGTCAGCATCTGCCGGAAGAAGCTTGTTCTGACAGTTTCAACTTGTTTTGAGGTCATTTTACTAATTCCAGTCTGAAATCTGCCGGAACATGTTATTTTGTCAGGCTCTGCCGGAAGAAGCTTGTTCTGACAGTTTCAACTTGTTTTGAGGTCATTTTTCTTCCTTCAGTCTGAAAAATGCAGTAGCATGTCCTTTTGTCAGCATCTGCCGGAAGAAGCTTGTTCTGACAGTTTCAACTTGTTTTGAGGTCATTTTACTAATTCCAGTCCGAAATCTGCAGGAACATGTTTTTTTGTCAGCATCTGCCGGAAGAAGCTTGTTCTGACGTTTCAACTTGTTTTGAGGTCATTTTTCTTCTTTCAGTCTGAAAAATGCAGTAGCATGTCCTTTTGTCAGCATCTGCCGGAAGAAGCTTGTTCTGACAGTTTCAACTTGTTTTGAGGTCATTTTACTAATTCCAGTCTGAAATCTGCAGGAACATGTTTTTTTGTCAGGCTCTGCCGGAAGAAGCTTGTTCTGACAGTTTCAACTTGTTTTGAGGTCATTTTTCTTCTTTCAGTCTGAAAAATGCAGTAGCATGTCCTTTTGTCAGCATCTGCCGGAAGAAGCTTGTTCTGACAGTTTCAACTTGTTTTGAGGTCATTTTACTAATTTCAGTCTGAAATCTGCAGTAGCATGTCCTTTTGTCAGCATCTGCCGGAAGAAGCTTGTTCTGACAGTTTCAACTTGTTTTGAGGTCATTTTTCTTCTTTCAGTCTGAAAAATGCAGTAGCATGTCCTTTTGTCAGCATCTGCCGGAAGAAGCTTGTTCTGACAGTTTCAACTTGTTTTGAGGTCATTTTTCTTCTTTCAGTCTGAAAAATGCAGTAGCATGTCCTTTTGTCAGCATCTGCCGGAAGAAGCTTGTTCTGACAGTTTCAACTTGTTTTGAGGTCATTTTACTAATTTCAGTCTGAAATCTGCAGTAGCATGTCCTTTTGTCAGCATCTGCCGGAAGAAGCTTGTTCTGACAGTTTCAACTTGTTTTGAGGTCATTTTACTAATTCCAGTCCGAAATCTGCAGGAACATGTTTTTTTGTCAGCATCTGCCGGAAGAAGCTTGTTCTGACGTTTCAACTTGTTTTGAGGTCATTTTTCTTCTTTCAGTCTGAAAAATGCAGTAGCATGTCCTTTTGTCAGCATCTGCCGGAAGAAGCTTGTTCTGACAGTTTCAACTTGTTTTGAGGTCATTTTACTAATTCCAGTCTGAAATCTGCAGGAACATGTTTTTTTGTCAGGCTCTGCCGGAAGAAGCTTGTTCTGACAGTTTCAACTTGTTTTGAGGTCATTTTTCTTCTTTCAGTCTGAAAAATGCAGTAGCATGTCCTTTTGTCAGCATCTGCCGGAAGAAGCTTGTTCTGACAGTTTCAACTTGTTTTGAGGTCATTTTACTAATTTCAGTCTGAAATCTGCAGTAGCATGTCCTTTTGTCAGCATCTGCCGGAAGAAGCTTGTTCTGACAGTTTCAACTTGTTTTGAGGTCATTTTTCTTCTTTCAGTCTGAAAAATGCAGTAGCATGTCCTTTTGTCAGCATCTGCCGGAAGAAGCTTGTTCTGACAGTTTCAACTTGTTTTGAGGTCATTTTTCTTCTTTCAGTCTGAAAAATGCAGTAGCATGTCCTTTTGTCAGCATCTGCCGGAAGAAGCTTGTTCTGACAGTTTCAACTTGTTTTGAGGTCATTTTACTAATTTCAGTCTGAAATCTGCAGTAGCATGTCCTTTTGTCAGCATCTGCCGGAAGAAGCTTGTTCTGACAGTTTCAACTTGTTTTGAGGTCATTTTTCTTCTTTCAGTCTGAAAAATGCAGTAGCATGTCCTTTTGTCAGCATCTGCCGGAAGAAGCTTGTTCTGACAGTTTCAACTTGTTTTGAGGTCATTTTTCTTCTTTCAGTCTGAAAAATGCAGTAGCATGTCCTTTTGTCAGCATCTGCCGGAAGAAGCTTGTTCTGACAGTTTCAACTTGTTTTGAGGTCATTTTACTAATTCCAGTCTGAAATCTGCAGGAACATGTTTTTTTGTCAGGCTCTGCCGGAAGAAGCTTGTTCTGACAGTTTCAACTTGTATTGAGGTCATTTTTCTTCTTTCAGTCTGAAAAATGCAGTAGCATGTCCTTTTGTCAGCATCTGCCGGAAGAAGCTTGTTCTGACAGTTTCAACTTGTTTTGAGGTCATTTTTCTTCTTTCAGTCTGAAAAATGCAGTAGCATGTCCTTTTGTCAGCATCTGCCGGAAGAAGCTTGTTCTGACAGTTTCAACTTGTTTTGAGGTCATTTTTCTTCTTTCAGTCTGAAAAATGCAGTAGCATGTCCTTTTGTCAGCATCTGCCGGAAGAAGCTTGTTCTGACAGTTTCAACTTGTTTTGAGGTCATTTTACTAATTCCAGTCCGAAATCTGCAGGAACATGTTTTTTTGTCAGCATCTGCCGGAAGAAGCTTGTTCTGACGTTTCAACTTGTTTTGAGGTCATTTTTCTTCTTTCAGTCTGAAAAATGCAGTAGCATGTCCTTTTGTCAGCATCTGCCGGAAGAAGCTTGTTCTGACAGTTTCAACTTGTTTTGAGGTCATTTTTCTTCTTTCAGTCTGAAAAATGCAGTAGCAGTCCTTTTGTCAGCATCTGCCGGAAGAAGCTTGTTCTGACAGTTTCAACTTGTTTTGAGGTCATTTTTCTTCTTTCAGTCTGAAAAATGCAGTAGCATGTCCTTTTGTCAGCATCTGCCGGAAGAAGCTTGTTCTGACAGTTTCAACTTGTTTTGAGGTCATTTTACTAATTCCAGTCTGAAATCTGCAGGAACATGTTTTTTTGTCAGGCTCTGCCGGAAGAAGCTTGTTCTGACAGTTTCAACTTGTATTGAGGTCATTTTTCTTCTTTCAGTCTGAAAAATGCAGTAGCATGTCCTTTTGTCAGCATCTGCCGGAAGAAGCTTGTTCTGACAGTTTCAACTTGTTTTGAGGTCATTTTTCTTCTTTCAGTCTGAAAAATGCAGTAGCATGTCCTTTTGTCAGCATCTGCCGGAAGAAGCTTGTTCTGACAGTTTCAACTTGTTTTGAGGTCATTTTACTAATTCCAGTCTGAAATCTGCAGGAACATGTTTTTTTGTCAGGCTCTGCCGGAAGAAGCTTGTTCTGACAGTTTCAACTTGTTTTGAGGTCATTTTTCTTCTTTCAGTCTGAAAAATGGAGTAGCATGTCCTTTTGTCAGCATCTGCCGGAAGAAGCTTGTTCTGACAGTTTCAACTTGTTTTGAGGTCATTTTTCTTCTTTCAGTCTGAAAAATGCAGTAGCATGTCCTTTTGTCAGCATCTGCCGGAAGAAGCTTGTTCTGACAGTTTCAACTTGTTTTGAGGTCATTTTACTAATTCCAGTCTGAAATCTGCAGGAACATGTTTTTTTGTCAGGCTCTGCCGGAAGAAGCTTGTTCTGACAGTTTCAACTTGTTTTGAGGTCATTTTTCTTCCTTCAGTCTGAAAAATGCAGTAGCATGTCCTTTTGTCAGCATCTGCCGGAAGAAGCTTGTTCTGACAGTTTCAACTTGTTTTGAGGTCATTTTACTAATTCCAGTCTGAAATCTGCAGGAACATGTTTTTTTGTCAGGCTCTGCCGGAAGAAGCTTGTTCTGACAGTTTCAACTTGTATTGAGGTCATTTTTCTTCTTTCAGTCTGAAAAATGCAGTAGCATGTCCTTTTGTCAGCATCTGCCGGAAGAAGCTTGTTCTGACAGTTTCAACTTGTTTTGAGGTCATTTTTCTTCTTTCAGTCTGAAAAATGCAGTAGCATGTCCTTTTGTCAGCATCTGCCGGAAGAAGCTTGTTCTGACAGTTTCAACTTGTTTTGAGGTCATTTTTCTTCTTTCAGTCTGAAAAATGCAGTAGCATGTCCTTTTGTCAGCATCTGCCGGAAGAAGCTTGTTCTGACAGTTTCAACTTGTTTTGAGGTCATTTTACTAATTTCAGTCTGAAATCTGCAGTAGCATGTCCTTTTGTCAGCATCTGCCGGAAGAAGCTTGTTCTGACAGTTTCAACTTGTTTTGAGGTCATTTTTCTTCTTTCAGTCTGAAAAATGCAGTAGCATGTCCTTTTGTCAGCATCTGCCGGAAGAAGCTTGTTCTGACAGTTTCAACTTGTTTTGAGGTCATTTTTCTTCTTTCAGTCTGAAAAATGCAGCAGCATGTCCTTTTGTCAGCATCTGCCGGAAGAAGCTTGTTCTGACAGTTTCAACTTGTTTTGAGGTCATTTTACTAATTCCAGTCCGAAATCTGCAGGAACATGTTTTTTTGTCAGCATCTGCCGGAAGAAGCTTGTTCTGACGTTTCAACTTGTTTTGAGGTCATTTTTCTTCTTTCAGTCTGAAAAATGCAGTAGCATGTCCTTTTGTCAGCATCTGCCGGAAGAAGCTTGTTCTGACAGTTTCAACTTGTTTTGAGGTCATTTTTCTTCTTTCAGTCTGAAAAATGCAGTAGCAGTCCTTTTGTCAGCATCTGCCGGAAGAAGCTTGTTCTGACAGTTTCAACTTGTTTTGAGGTCATTTTTCTTCTTTCAGTCTGAAAAATGCAGTAGCATGTCCTTTTGTCAGCATCTGCCGGAAGAAGCTTGTTCTGACAGTTTCAACTTGTTTTGAGGTCATTTTTCTTCTTTCAGTCTGAAAAATGCAGTAGCATGTCCTTTTGTCAGCATCTGCCGGAAGAAGCTTGTTCTGACAGTTTCAACTTGTTTTGAGGTCATTTTACTAATTCCAGTCTGAAATCTGCAGGAACATGTTTTTTTGTCAGGCTCTGCCGGAAGAAGCTTGTTCTGACAGTTTCAACTTGTTTTGAGGTCATTTTTCTTCTTTCAGTCTGAAAAATGCAGTAGCATGTCCTTTTGTCAGCATCTGCCGGAAGAAGCTTGTTCTGACAGTTTCAACTTGTTTTGAGGTCATTTTACTAATTCCAGTCTGAAATCTGCAGGAACATGTTTTTTTGTCAGGCTCTGCCGGAAGAAGCTTGTTCTGACAGTTTCAACTTGTATTGAGGTCATTTTTCTTCTTTCAGTCTGAAAAATGCAGTAGCATGTCCTTTTGTCAGCATCTGCCGGAAGAAGCTTGTTCTGACAGTTTCAACTTGTTTTGAGGTCATTTTTCTTCTTTCAGTCTGAAAAATGCAGTAGCATGTCCTTTTGTCAGCATCTGCCGGAAGAAGCTTGTTCTGACAGTTTCAACTTGTTTTGAGGTCATTTTACTAATTCCAGTCTGAAATCTGCAGGAACATGTTTTTTTGTCAGGCTCTGCCGGAAGAAGCTTGTTCTGACAGTTTCAACTTGTATTGAGGTCATTTTTCTTCTTTCAGTCTGAAAAATGCAGTAGCATGTCCTTTTGTCAGCATCTGCCGGAAGAAGCTTGTTCTGACAGTTTCAACTTGTTTTGAGGTCATTTTTCTTCTTTCAGTCTGAAAAATGCAGTAGCATGTCCTTTTGTCAGCATCTGCCGGAAGAAGCTTGTTCTGACAGTTTCAACTTGTTTTGAGGTCATTTTACTAATTCCAGTCTGAAATCTGCAGGAACATGTTTTTTTGTCAGGCTCTGCCGGAAGAAGCTTGTTCTGACAGTTTCAACTTGTATTGAGGTCATTTTTCTTCTTTCAGTCTGAAAAATGCAGTAGCATGTCCTTTTGTCAGCATCTGCCGGAAGAAGCTTGTTCTGACAGTTTCAACTTGTTTTGAGGTCATTTTTCTTCTTTCAGTCTGAAAAATGCAGTAGCATGTCCTTTTGTCAGCATCTGCCGGAAGAAGCTTGTTCTGACAGTTTCAACTTGTTTTGAGGTCATTTTTCTTCTTTCAGTCTGAAAAATGCAGTAGCATGTCCTTTTGTCAGCATCTGCCGGAAGAAGCTTGTTCTGACAGTTTCAACTTGTTTTGAGGTCATTTTACTAATTTCAGTCTGAAATCTGCAGTAGCATGTCCTTTTGTCAGCATCTGCCGGAAGAAGCTTGTTCTGACAGTTTCAACTTGTTTTGAGGTCATTTTTCTTCTTTCAGTCTGAAAAATGCAGTAGCATGTCCTTTTGTCAGCATCTGCCGGAAGAAGCTTGTTCTGACAGTTTCAACTTGTTTTGAGGTCATTTTTCTTCTTTCAGTCTGAAAAATGCAGCAGCATGTCCTTTTGTCAGCATCTGCCGGAAGAAGCTTGTTCTGACAGTTTCAACTTGTTTTGAGGTCATTTTACTAATTCCAGTCCGAAATCTGCAGGAACATGTTTTTTTGTCAGCATCTGCCGGAAGAAGCTTGTTCTGACGTTTCAACTTGTTTTGAGGTCATTTTTCTTCTTTCAGTCTGAAAAATGCAGTAGCATGTCCTTTTGTCAGCATCTGCCGGAAGAAGCTTGTTCTGACAGTTTCAACTTGTTTTGAGGTCATTTTTCTTCTTTCAGTCTGAAAAATGCAGTAGCAGTCCTTTTGTCAGCATCTGCCGGAAGAAGCTTGTTCTGACAGTTTCAACTTGTTTTGAGGTCATTTTTCTTCTTTCAGTCTGAAAAATGCAGTAGCATGTCCTTTTGTCAGCATCTGCCGGAAGAAGCTTGTTCTGACAGTTTCAACTTGTTTTGAGGTCATTTTTCTTCTTTCAGTCTGAAAAATGCAGTAGCATGTCCTTTTGTCAGCATCTGCCGGAAGAAGCTTGTTCTGACAGTTTCAACTTGTTTTGAGGTCATTTTACTAATTCCAGTCCGAAATCTGCAGGAACATGTTTTTTTGTCAGCATCTGCCGGAAGAAGCTTGTTCTGACGTTTCAACTTGTTTTGAGGTCATTTTTCTTCTTTCAGTCTGAAAAATGCAGTAGCATGTCCTTTTGTCAGCATCTGCCGGAAGAAGCTTGTTCTGACAGTTTCAACTTGTTTTGAGGTCATTTTTCTTCTTTCAGTCTGAAAAATGCAGTAGCAGTCCTTTTGTCAGCATCTGCCGGAAGAAGCTTGTTCTGACAGTTTCAACTTGTTTTGAGGTCATTTTTCTTCTTTCAGTCTGAAAAATGCAGTAGCATGTCCTTTTGTCAGCATCTGCCGGAAGAAGCTTGTTCTGACAGTTTCAACTTGTTTTGAGGTCATTTTACTAATTCCAGTCTGAAATCTGCAGGAACATGTTTTTTTGTCAGGCTCTGCCGGAAGAAGCTTGTTCTGACAGTTTCAACTTGTATTGAGGTCATTTTTCTTCTTTCAGTCTGAAAAATGCAGTAGCATGTCCTTTTGTCAGCATCTGCCGGAAGAAGCTTGTTCTGACAGTTTCAACTTGTTTTGAGGTCATTTTTCTTCTTTCAGTCTGAAAAATGCAGTAGCATGTCCTTTTGTCAGCATCTGCCGGAAGAAGCTTGTTCTGACAGTTTCAACTTGTTTTGAGGTCATTTTACTAATTCCAGTCTGAAATCTGCAGGAACATGTTTTTTTGTCAGGCTCTGCCGGAAGAAGCTTGTTCTGACAGTTTCAACTTGTTTTGAGGTCATTTTTCTTCTTTCAGTCTGAAAAATGGAGTAGCATGTCCTTTTGTCAGCATCTGCCGGAAGAAGCTTGTTCTGACAGTTTCAACTTGTTTTGAGGTCATTTTTCTTCTTTCAGTCTGAAAAATGCAGTAGCATGTCCTTTTGTCAGCATCTGCCGGAAGAAGCTTGTTCTGACAGTTTCAACTTGTTTTGAGGTCATTTTACTAATTCCAGTCTGAAATCTGCAGGAACATGTTTTTTTGTCAGGCTCTGCCGGAAGAAGCTTGTTCTGACAGTTTCAACTTGTTTTGAGGTCATTTTTCTTCCTTCAGTCTGAAAAATGCAGTAGCATGTCCTTTTGTCAGCATCTGCCGGAAGAAGCTTGTTCTGACAGTTTCAACTTGTTTTGAGGTCATTTTACTAATTCCAGTCTGAAATCTGCAGGAACATGTTTTTTTGTCAGGCTCTGCCGGAAGAAGCTTGTTCTGACAGTTTCAACTTGTATTGAGGTCATTTTTCTTCTTTCAGTCTGAAAAATGCAGTAGCATGTCCTTTTGTCAGCATCTGCCGGAAGAAGCTTGTTCTGACAGTTTCAACTTGTTTTGAGGTCATTTTTCTTCTTTCAGTCTGAAAAATGCAGTAGCATGTCCTTTTGTCAGCATCTGCCGGAAGAAGCTTGTTCTGACAGTTTCAACTTGTTTTGAGGTCATTTTTCTTCTTTCAGTCTGAAAAATGCAGTAGCATGTCCTTTTGTCAGCATCTGCCGGAAGAAGCTTGTTCTGACAGTTTCAACTTGTTTTGAGGTCATTTTACTAATTTCAGTCTGAAATCTGCAGTAGCATGTCCTTTTGTCAGCATTTGCCGGAAGAAGCTTGTTCTGACAGTTTCAACTTGTTTTGAGGTCATTTTTCTTCTTTCAGTCTGAAAAATGCAGTAGCATGTCCTTTTGTCAGCATCTGCCGGAAGAAGCTTGTTCTGACAGTTTCAACTTGTTTTGAGGTCATTTTTCTTCTTTCAGTCTGAAAAATGCAGCAGCATGTCCTTTTGTCAGCATCTGCCGGAAGAAGCTTGTTCTGACAGTTTCAACTTGTTTTGAGGTCATTTTACTAATTCCAGTCCGAAATCTGCAGGAACATGTTTTTTTGTCAGCATCTGCCGGAAGAAGCTTGTTCTGACGTTTCAACTTGTTTTGAGGTCATTTTTCTTCTTTCAGTCTGAAAAATGCAGTAGCATGTCCTTTTGTCAGCATCTGCCGGAAGAAGCTTGTTCTGACAGTTTCAACTTGTTTTGAGGTCATTTTTCTTCTTTCAGTCTGAAAAATGCAGTAGCAGTCCTTTTGTCAGCATCTGCCGGAAGAAGCTTGTTCTGACAGTTTCAACTTGTTTTGAGGTCATTTTTCTTCTTTCAGTCTGAAAAATGCAGTAGCATGTCCTTTTGTCAGCATCTGCCGGAAGAAGCTTGTTCTGACAGTTTCAACTTGTTTTGAGGTCATTTTTCTTCTTTCAGTCTGAAAAATGCAGTAGCATGTCCTTTTGTCAGCATCTGCCGGAAGAAGCTTGTTCTGACAGTTTCAACTTGTTTTGAGGTCATTTTACTAATTCCAGTCTGAAATCTGCAGGAACATGTTTTTTTGTCAGGCTCTGCCGGAAGAAGCTTGTTCTGACAGTTTCAACTTGTTTTGAGGTCATTTTTCTTCTTTCAGTCTGAAAAATGCAGTAGCATGTCCTTTTGTCAGCATCTGCCGGAAGAAGCTTGTTCTGACAGTTTCAACTTGTTTTGAGGTCATTTTACTAATTCCAGTCTGAAATCTGCAGGAACATGTTTTTTTGTCAGGCTCTGCCGGAAGAAGCTTGTTCTGACAGTTTCAACTTGTATTGAGGTCATTTTTCTTCTTTCAGTCTGAAAAATGCAGTAGCATGTCCTTTTGTCAGCATCTGCCGGAAGAAGCTTGTTCTGACAGTTTCAACTTGTTTTGAGGTCATTTTTCTTCTTTCAGTCTGAAAAATGCAGTAGCATGTCCTTTTGTCAGCATCTGCCGGAAGAAGCTTGTTCTGACAGTTTCAACTTGTTTTGAGGTCATTTTACTAATTCCAGTCTGAAATCTGCAGTAGCATGTCCTTTTGTCAGCATCTGCCGGAAGAAGCTTGTTCTGACAGTTTCAACTTGTTTTGAGGTCATTTTTCTTCTTTCAGTCTGAAAAGTGCAGTAGCATGTCCTTTTGTCAGCATCTGCCGGAAGAAGCTTGTTCTGACAGTTTCAACTTGTTTTGAGGTCATTTTTCTTCTTTCAGTCTGAAAAATGCAGTAGCATGTCCTTTTGTCAGCATCTGCCGGAAGAAGCTTGTTCTGACGTTTCAACTTGTTTTGAGGTCATTTTTCTTCTTTCAGTCTGAAAAATGCAGTAGCATGTCCT
Source organism: Brachionichthys hirsutus (assembly GCF_040956055.1). Taxonomy (NCBI): domain Eukaryota; kingdom Metazoa; phylum Chordata; class Actinopteri; order Lophiiformes; family Brachionichthyidae; genus Brachionichthys; species Brachionichthys hirsutus. The sequence goes on from NW_027180425.1 coordinate 45,601, forward strand.
TTTGTCAGCATCTGCCGGAAGAAGCTTGTTCTGACAGTTTCAACTTGTTTTGAGGTCATTTTTCTTCTTTCAGTCTGAAAAATGCAGTAGCATGTCCTTTTGTCAGCATCTGCCGGAAGAAGCTTGTTCTGACAGTTTCAACTTGTTTTGAGGTCATTTTACTAATTCCAGTCTGAAATCTGCAGGAACATGTTTTTTTGTCAGGCTCTGCCGGAAGAAGCTTGTTCTGACAGTTTCAACTTGTTTTGAGGTCATTTTTCTTCTTTCAGTCTGAAAAATGCAGTAGCATGTCCTTTTGTCAGCATCTGCCGGAAGAAGCTTGTTCTGACAGTTTCAACTTGTTTTGAGGTCATTTTACTAATTCCAGTCTGAAATCTGCAGGAACATGTTTTTTTGTCAGGCTCTGCCGGAAGAAGCTTGTTCTGACAGTTTCAACTTGTATTGAGGTCATTTTTCTTCTTTCAGTCTGAAAAATGCAGTAGCATGTCCTTTTGTCAGCATCTGCCGGAAGAAGCTTGTTCTGACAGTTTCAACTTGTTTTGAGGTCATTTTTCTTCTTTCAGTCTGAAAAATGCAGTAGCATGTCCTTTTGTCAGCATCTGCCGGAAGAAGCTTGTTCTGACAGTTTCAACTTGTTTTGAGGTCATTTTACTAATTCCAGTCTGAAATCTGCAGTAGCATGTCCTTTTGTCAGCATCTGCCGGAAGAAGCTTGTTCTGACAGTTTCAACTTGTTTTGAGGTCATTTTTCTTCTTTCAGTCTGAAAAGTGCAGTAGCATGTCCTTTTGTCAGCATCTGCCGGAAGAAGCTTGTTCTGACAGTTTCAACTTGTTTTGAGGTCATTTTTCTTCTTTCAGTTTGAAAAATGCAGTAGCATGTCCTTTTGTCAGAATCTGCCGGAAGAAGCTTGTTCTGACAGTTTCAACTTGTTTTGAGGTCATTTTTCTTCTTTCAGTCTGAAAAATGCAGTAGCATGTCCTTTTGTCAGCATCTGCCGGAAGAAGCTTGTTCTGACAGTTTCAACTTGTTTTGAGGTCATTTTTCTTCTTTCAGTCTGAAAAATGCAGTAGCATGTCCTTTTGTCAGCATCTGCCGGAAGAAGCTTGTTCTGACAGTTTCAACTTGTTTTGAGGTCATTTTACTAATTTCAGTCTGAAATCTGCAGTAGCATGTCCTTTTGTCAGCATCTGCCGGAAGAAGCTTGTTCTGACAGTTTCAACTTGTTTTGAGGTCATTTTTCTTCTTTCAGTCTGAAAAATGCAGTAGCATGTCCTTTTGTCAGCATCTGCCGGAAGAAGCTTGTTCTGACAGTTTCAACTTGTTTTGAGGTCATTTTACTAATTCCAGTCTGAAATCTGCAGGAACATGTTTTTTTGTCAGGCTCTGCCGGAAGAAGCTTGTTCTGACAGTTTCAACTTGTTTTGAGGTCATTTTTCTTCTTTCAGTCTGAAAAATGCAGTAGCATGTCCTTTTGTCAGCATCTGCCGGAAGAAGCTTGTTCTGACAGTTTCAACTTGTTTTGAGGTCATTTTACTAATTCCAGTCTGAAATCTGCAGGAACATGTTTTTTTGTCAGGCTCTGCCGGAAGAAGCTTGTTCTGACAGTTTCAACTTGTATTGAGGTCATTTTTCTTCTTTCAGTCTGAAAAATGCAGCAGCATGTCCTTTTGTCAGCATCTGCCGGAAGAAGCTTGTTCTGACAGTTTCAACTTGTTTTGAGGTCATTTTACTAATTCCAGTCCGAAATCTGCAGGAACATGTTTTTTTGTCAGCATCTGCCGGAAGAAGCTTGTTCTGACGTTTCAACTTGTTTTGAGGTCATTTTTCTTCTTTCAGTCTGAAAAATGCAGTAGCATGTCCTTTTGTCAGCATCTGCCGGAAGAAGCTTGTTCTGACAGTTTCAACTTGTTTTGAGGTCATTTTTCTTCTTTCAGTCTGAAAAATGCAGTAGCAGTCCTTTTGTCAGCATCTGCCGGAAGAAGCTTGTTCTGACAGTTTCAACTTGTTTTGAGGTCATTTTTCTTCTTTCAGTCTGAAAAATGCAGTAGCATGTCCTTTTGTCAGCATCTGCCGGAAGAAGCTTGTTCTGACAGTTTCAACTTGTTTTGAGGTCATTTTTCTTCTTTCAGTCTGAAAAATGCAGTAGCATGTCCTTTTGTCAGCATCTGCCGGAAGAAGCTTGTTCTGACAGTTTCAACTTGTTTTGAGGTCATTTTTCTTCTTTCAGTCTGAAAAATGCAGTAGCATGTCCTTTTGTCAGCATCTGCCGGAAGAAGCTTGTTCTGACAGTTTCAACTTGTTTTGAGGTCATTTTACTAATTCCAGTCTGAAAAATGCAGTAGCATGTCCTTTTGTCAGCATCTGCCGGAAGAAGCTTGTTCTGACAGTTTCAACTTGTATTGAGGTCATTTTTCTTCTTTCAGTCTGAAAAATGCAGTAGCATGTCCTTTTGTCAGCATCTGCCGGAAGAAGCTTGTTCTGACAGTTTCAACTTGTTTTGAGGTCATTTTTCTTCTTTCAGTCTGAAAAATGCAGTAGCATGTCCTTTTGTCAGCATCTGCCGGAAGAAGCTTGTTCTGACAGTTTCAACTTGTTTTGAGGTCATTTTACTAATTTCAGTCTGAAATCTGCAGTAGCATGTCCTTTTGTCAGCATCTGCCGGAAGAAGCTTGTTCTGACAGTTTCAACTTGTTTTGAGGTCATTTTTCTTCTTTCAGTCTGAAAAATGCAGTAGCATGTCCTTTTGTCAGCATCTGCCGGAAGAAGCTTGTTCTGACAGTTTCAACTTGTTTTGAGGTCATTTTTCTTCTTTCAGTCTGAAAAATGCAGTAGCATGTCCTTTTGTCAGCATCTGCCGGAAGAAGCTTGTTCTGACAGTTTCAACTTGTTTTGAGGTCATTTTTCTTCTTTCAGTCTGAAAAATGCAGTAGCATGTCCTTTTGTCAGCATCTGCCGGAAGAAGCTTGTTCTGACAGTTTCAACTTGTTTTGAGGTCATTTTTCTTCTTTCAGTCTGAAAAATGCAGTAGCATGTCCTTTTGTCAGCATCTGCCGGAAGAAGCTTGTTCTGACAGTTTCAACTTGTTTTGAGGTCATTTTACTAATTCCAGTCTGAAATCTGCAGGAACATGTTTTTTTGTCAGGCTCTGCCGGAAGAAGCTTGTTCTGACAGTTTCAACTTGTTTTGAGGTCATTTTTCTTCTTTCAGTCTGAAAAATGCAGTAGCATGTCCTTTTGTCAGCATCTGCCGGAAGAAGCTTGTTCTGACAGTTTCAACTTGTTTTGAGGTCATTTTTCTTCTTTTAGTCTGAAAAATGCAGTAGCATGTCCTTTTGTCAGCATCTGCCGGAAGAAGCTTGTTCTGACAGTTTCAACTTGTTTTGAGGTCATTTTACTAATTCCAGTCTGAAATCTGCAGGAACATGTTTTTTTGTCAGGCTCTGCCGGAAGAAGCTTGTTCTGACAGTTTCAACTTGTTTTGAGGTCATTTTTCTTCTTTCAGTCTGAAAAATGCAGTAGCATGTCCTTTTGTCAGCATCTGCCGGAAGAAGCTTGTTCTGACAGTTTCAACTTGTTTTGAGGTCATTTTACTAATTCCAGTCTGAAATCTGCAGGAACATGTTTTTTTGTCAGGCTCTGCCGGAAAAAGCTTGTTCTGACAGTTTCAACTTGTATTGAGGTCATTTTTCTTCTTTCAGTCTGAAAAATGCAGTAGCATGTCCTTTTGTCAGCATCTGCCGGAAGAAGCTTGTTCTGACAGTTTCAACTTGTTTTGAGGTCATTTTTCTTCTTTCAGTCTGAAAAATGCAGTAGCATGTCCTTTTGTCAGCATCTGCCGGAAGAAGCTTGTTCTGACAGTTTCAACTTGTTTTGAGGTCATTTTACTAATTCCAGTCTGAAATCTGCAGTAGCATGTCCTTTTGTCAGCATCTGCCGGAAGAAGCTTGTTCTGACAGTTTCAACTTGTTTTGAGGTCATTTTTCTTCTTTCAGTCTGAAAAGTGCAGTAGCATGTCCTTTTGTCAGCATCTGCCGGAAGAAGCTTGTTCTGACAGTTTCAACTTGTTTTGAGGTCATTTTTCTTCTTTCAGTCTGAAAAATGCAGTAGCATGTCCTTTTGTCAGCATCTGCCGGAAGAAGCTTGTTCTGACGTTTCAACTTGTTTTGAGGTCATTTTTCTTCTTTCAGTCTGAAAAATGCAGTAGCATGTCCTTTTGTCAGCATCTGCCGGAAGAAGCTTGTTCTGACAGTTTCAACTTGTTTTGAGGTCATTTTTCTTCTTTCAGTCTGAAAAATGCAGTAGCATGTCCTTTTGTCAGCATCTGCCGGAAGAAGCTTGTTCTGACAGTTTCAACTTGTTTTGAGGTCATTTTACTAATTCCAGTCTGAAATCTGCAGGAACATGTTTTTTTGTCAGGCTCTGCTGGAAGAAGCTTGTTCTGACAGTTTCAACTTGTTTTGAGGTCATTTTTCTTCTTTCAGTCTGAAAAATGCAGTAGCATGTCCTTTTGTCAGCATCTGCCGGAAGAAGCTTGTTCTGACAGTTTCAACTTGTTTTGAGGTCATTTTACTAATTCCAGTCTGAAATCTGCAGGAACATGTTTTTTTGTCAGGCTCTGCCGGAAGAAGCTTGTTCTGACAGTTTCAACTTGTATTGAGGTCATTTTTCTTCTTTCAGTCTGAAAAATGCAGTAGCATGTCCTTTTGTCAGCATCTGCCGGAAGAAGCTTGTTCTGACAGTTTCAACTTGTTTTGAGGTCATTTTTCTTCTTTCAGTCTGAAAAATGCAGTAGCATGTCCTTTTGTCAGCATCTGCCGGAAGAAGCTTGTTCTGACAGTTTCAACTTGTTTTGAGGTCATTTTACTAATTCCAGTCTGAAATCTGCAGTAGCATGTCCTTTTGTCAGCATCTGCCGGAAGAAGCTTGTTCTGACAGTTTCAACTTGTTTTGAGGTCATTTTTCTTCTTTCAGTCTGAAAAATGCAGTAGCATGTCCTTTTGTCAGCATCTGCCGGAAGAAGCTTGTTCTGACGTTTCAACTTGTTTTGAGGTCATTTTTCTTCTTTCAGTCTGAAAAATGCAGTAGCATGTCCTTTTGTCAGCATCTGCCGGAAGAAGCTTGTTCTGACAGTTTCAACTTGTTTTGAGGTCATTTTACTAATTCCAGTCTGAAATCTGCAGGAACATGTTTTTTTGTCAGGCTCTGCCGGAAGAAGCTTATTCTGACAGTTTCAACTTGTTTTGAGGTCATTTTTCTTCTTTCAGTCTGAAAAATGCAGTAGCATGTCCTTTTGTCAGCATCTGCCGGAAGAAGCTTGTTCTGACAGTTTCAACTTGTTTTGAGGTCATTTTTCTTCTTTCAGTCTGAAAAGTGCAGTAGCATGTCCTTTTGTCAGCATCTGCCGGAAGAAGCTTGTTCTGACAGTTTCAACTTGTTTTGAGGTCATTTTTCTTCTTTCAGTCTGAAAAATGCAGTAGCATGTCCTTTTGTCAGCATCTGCCGGAAGAAGCTTGTTCTGACGTTTCAACTTGTTTTGAGGTCATTTTTCTTCTTTCAGTCTGAAAAATGCAGTAGCATGTCCTTTTGTCAGCATCTGCCGGAAGAAGCTTGTTCTGACAGTTTCAACTTGTTTTGAGGTCATTTTTCTTCTTTCAGTCTGAAAAATGCAGTAGCATGTCCTTTTGTCAGCATCTGCCGGAAGAAGCTTGTTCTGACAGTTTCAACTTGTTTTGAGGTCATTTTACTAATTCCAGTCTGAAATCTGCAGGAACATGTTTTTTTGTCAGGCTCTGCCGGAAGAAGCTTGTTCTGACAGTTTCAACTTGTTTTGAGGTCATTTTTCTTCTTTCAGTCTGAAAAATGCAGTAGCATGTCCTTTTGTCAGCATCTGCCGGAAGAAGCTTGTTCTGACAGTTTCAACTTGTTTTGAGGTCATTTTACTAATTCCAGTCTGAAATCTGCAGGAACATGTTTTTTTGTCAGGCTCTGCCGGAAGAAGCTTGTTCTGACAGTTTCAACTTGTATTGAGGTCATTTTTCTTCTTTCAGTCTGAAAAATGCAGTAGCATGTCCTTTTGTCAGCATCTGCCGGAAGAAGCTTGTTCTGACAGTTTCAACTTGTTTTGAGGTCATTTTTCTTCTTTCAGTCTGAAAAATGCAGTAGCATGTCCTTTTGTCAGCATCTGCCGGAAGAAGCTTGTTCTGACAGTTTCAACTTGTTTTGAGGTCATTTTACTAATTCCAGTCTGAAATCTGCAGTAGCATGTCCTTTTGTCAGCATCTGCCGGAAGAAGCTTGTTCTGACAGTTTCAACTTGTTTTGAGGTCATTTTTCTTCTTTCAGTCTGAAAAGTGCAGTAGCATGTCCTTTTGTCAGCATCTGCCGGAAGAAGCTTGTTCTGACAGTTTCAACTTGTTTTGAGGTCATTTTTCTTCTTTCAGTCTGAAAAATGCAGTAGCATGTCCTTTTGTCAGCATCTGCCGGAAGAAGCTTGTTCTGACGTTTCAACTTGTTTTGAGGTCATTTTTCTTCTTTCAGTCTGAAAAATGCAGTAGCATGTCCTTTTGTCAGCATCTGCCGGAAGAAGCTTGTTCTGACAGTTTCAACTTGTTTTGAGGTCATTTTACTAATTCCAGTCTGAAATCTGCAGGAACATGTTTTTTTGTCAGGCTCTGCCGGAAGAAGCTTGTTCTGACAGTTTCAACTTGTTTTGAGGTCATTTTTCTTCTTTCAGTCTGAAAAATGCAGTAGCATGTCCTTTTGTCAGCATCTGCCGGAAGAAGCTTGTTCTGACAGTTTCAACTTGTTTTGAGGTCATTTTACTAATTCCAGTCTGAAATCTGCAGGAACATGTTTTTTTGTCAGGCTCTGCCGGAAGAAGCTTGTTCTGACAGTTTCAACTTGTTTTGAGGTCATTTTTCTACTTTCAGTCTGAAAAATGCAGTAGCATGTCCTTTTGTCAGCATCTGCCGGAAGAAGCTTGTTCTGACAGTTTCAACTTGTTTTGAGGTCATTTTTCTTCTTTCAGTCTGAAAAATGCAGTAGCATGTCCTTTTGTCAGCATCTGCCGGAAGAAGCTTGTTCTGACAGTTTCAACTTGTTTTGAGGTCATTTTTCTACTTTCAGTCTGAAAAATGCAGTAGCATGTCCTTTTGTCAGCATCTGCCGGAAGAAGCTTGTTCTGACAGTTTCAACTTGTTTTGAGGTCATTTTTCTTCTTTCAGTCTGAAAAATGCAGTAGCATGTCCTTTTGTCAGCATCTGCCGGAAGAAGCTTGTTCTGACAGTTTCAACTTGTTTTGAGGTCATTTTACTAATTCCAGTCTGAAATCTGCAGGAACATGTTTTTTTGTCAGGCTCTGCCGGAAGAAGCTTGTTCTGACAGTTTCAACTTGTTTTGAGGTCATTTTTCTTCTTTCAGTCTGAAAAATGCAGTAGCATGTCCTTTTGTCAGCATCTGCCGGAAGAAGCTTGTTCTGACAGTTTCAACTTGTTTTGAGGTCATTTTTCTTCTTTCAGTCTGAAAAATGCAGCAGCATGTCCTTTTGTCAGCATCTGCCGGAAGAAGCTTGTTCTGACAGTTTCAACTTGTTTTGAGGTCATTTTACTAATTCCAGTCCGAAATCTGCAGGAACATGTTTTTTTGTCAGCATCTGCCGGAAGAAGCTTGTTCTGACAGTTTCAACTTGTTTTGAGGTCATTTTTCTTCTTTCAGTCTGAAAAATGCAGTAGCATGTCCTTTTGTCAGCATCTGCCGGAAGAAGCTTGTTCTGACAGTTTCAACTTGTTTTGAGGTCATTTTTCTTCTTTCAGTCTGAAAAATGCAGTAGCATGTCTTTTGGCAGCATCTGCCGGAAGAAGCTTGTTCTGACAGTTTCAACTTGTTTTGAGGTCATTTTTCTTCTTTCAGTCTGAAAAATGCAGTAGCATGTCCTTTTGTCAGCATCTGCCGGAAGAAGCTTGTTCTGACAGTTTCAACTTGTTTTGAGGTCATTTTTCTTCTTTCAGTCTGAAAAATGCAGTAGCATGTCCTTTTGTCAGCATCTGCCGGAAGAAGCTTGTTCTGACAGTTTCAACTTGTTTTGAGGTCATTTTTCTTCTTTCAGTCTGAAAAATGCAGTAGCATGTCCTTTTGTCAGCATCTGCCGGAAGAAGCTTGTTCTGACAGTTTCAACTTGTTTACAGGTCATTTTTCTTCTTTCAGTCTGAAAAATGCAGCAGCATGTCCTTTTGTCAGCATCTGCCGGAAGAAGCTTGTTCTGACAGTTTCAACTTGTTTTGAGGTCATTTTACTAATTCCAGTCCGAAATCTGCAGGAACATGTTTTTTTGTCAGCATCTGCCGGAAGAAGCTTGTTCTGACAGTTTCAACTTGTTTTGAGGTCATTTTTCTTCTTTCAGTCTGAAAAATGCAGTAGCATGTCCTTTTGTCAGCATCTGCCGGAAGAAGCTTGTTCTGACAGTTTCAACTTGTTTTGAGGTCATTTTACTAATTCCAGTCTGAAATCTGCAGGAACATGTTTTTTTTTCAGGCTCTGCCGGAAGAAGCTTGTTCTGACAGTTTCAACTTGTTTTGAGGTCATTTTTCTTCTTTCAGTCTGAAAAATGCAGTAGCATGTCCTTTTGTCAGCATCTGCCGGAAGAAGCTTGTTCTGACAGTTTCAACTTGTTTTGAGGTCATTTTTCTTCTTTCAGTCTGAAAAATGCAGTAGCATGTCCTTTTGTCAGCATCTGCCGGAAGAAGCTTGTTCTGACAGTTTCAACTTGTTTTGAGGTCATTTTTCTTCTTTCAGTCTGAAAAATGCAGTAGCATGTCCTTTTGTCAGCATCTGCCGGAAGAAGCTTGTTCTGACAGTTTCAACTTGTTTACAGGTCATTTTACTAATTCCAGTCTGAAATCTGCAGGAACATGTTTTCTTGTCAGGCTCTGCCAGAAGAAGCTTGTTCTGACAGTTTCAACTTGTTTTGAGGTCATTTTTCTTCTTTCAGTCTGAAAAATGCAGTAGCATGTCCTTTTGTCAGCATCTGCCGGAAGAAGCTTGTTCTGACAGTTTCAACTTGTTTTGAGGTCATTTTTCTTCTTTCAGTCTGAAAAATGCAGTAGCATGTCCTTTTGTCAGCATCTGCCGGAAGAAGCTTGTTCTGACAGTTTCAACTTGTTTTGAGGTCATTTTACTAATTCCAGTCTGAAATCTGCAGGAACATGTTTTTTTTGTCAGGTTCTGCCGGAAGAAGCTTGTTCTGACAGTTTCAACTTGTTTTGAGGTCATTTTACTAATTCCAGTCTGAAATCTGCAGGAACATGTTTTTTTGTCAGGCTCTGCCGGAAGAAGCTTGTTCTGACAGTTTCAACTTGTTTTGAGGTCATTTTTCTTCTTTCAGTCTGAAAAATGCAGTAGCATGTCCTTTTGTCAGCATCTGCCGGAAGAAGCTTGTTCTGACAGTTTCAACTTGTTTTGAGGTCATTTTACTAATTCCAGTCCGAAATCTGCAGGAACATGTTTTTTTGTCAGCATCTGCCGGAAGAAGCTTGTTCTGACGTTTCAACTTGTTTTGAGGTCATTTTTCTTCTTTCAGTCTGAAAAATGCAGTAGCATGTCCTTTTGTCAGCATCTGCCGGAAGAAGCTTGTTCTGACAGTTTCAACTTGTTTACAGGTCATTTTTCTTCTTTCAGTCTGAAAAATGCAGCAGCATGTCCTTTTGTCAGCATCTGCCGGAAGAAGCTTGTTCTGACAGTTTCAACTTGTTTTGAGGTCATTTTACTAATTCCAGTCCGAAATCTGCAGGAACATGTTTTTTTGTCAGCATCTGCCGGAAGAAGCTTGTTCTGACAGTTTCAACTTGTTTTGAGGTCATTTTTCTTCTTTCAGTCTGAAAAATGCAGTAGCATGTCCTTTTGTCAGCATCTGCCGGAAGAAGCTTGTTCTGACAGTTTCAACTTGTTTTGAGGTCATTTTTCTTCTTTCAGTCTGAAAAATGCAGTAGCATGTCTTTTGGCAGCATCTGCCGGAAGAAGCTTGTTCTGACAGTTTCAACTTGTTTTGAGGTCATTTTTCTTCTTTCAGTCTGAAAAATGCAGTAGCATGTCCTTTTGTCAGCATCTGCCGGAAGAAGCTTGTTCTGACAGTTTCAACTTGTTTTGAGGTCATTTTTCTTCTTTCAGTCTGAAAAATGCAGTAGCATGTCCTTTTGTCAGCATCTGCCGGAAGAAGCTTGTTCTGACAGTTTCAACTTGTTTTGAGGTCATTTTTCTTCTTTCAGTCTGAAAAATGCAGTAGCATGTCCTTTTGTCAGCATCTGCCGGAAGAAGCTTGTTCTGACAGTTTCAACTTGTTTACAGGTCATTTTACTAATTCCAGTCTGAAATCTGCAGGAACATGTTTTCTTGTCAGGCTCTGCCAGAAGAAGCTTGTTCTGACAGTTTCAACTTGTTTTGAGGTCATTTTTCTTCTTTCAGTCTGAAAAATGCAGTAGCATGTCCTTTTGTCAGCATCTGCCGGAAGAAGCTTGTTCTGACAGTTTCAACTTGTTTTGAGGTCATTTTTCTTCTTTCAGTCTGAAAAATGCAGTAGCATGTCCTTTTGTCAGCATCTGCCGGAAGAAGCTTGTTCTGACGTTTCAACTTGTTTTGAGGTCATTTTTCTTCTTTCAGTCTGAAAAATGCAGTAGCATGTCCTTTTGTCAGCATCTGCCGGAAGAAGCTTGTTCTGACAGTTTCAACTTGTTTACAGGTCATTTTACTAATTCCAGTCTGAAATCTGCAGGAACATGTTTTCTTGTCAGGCTCTGCCAGAAGAAGCTTGTTTAGACAGTTTCAACTTGTTTTGAGGTCATTTTTCTTCTTTCAGTCTGAAAAATGCAGTAGCATGTCCTTTTGTCAGCATCTGCCGGAAGAAGCTTGTTCTGACAGTTTCAACTTGTTTTGAGGTCATTTTTCTTCTTTCAGTCTGAAAAGTGCCGTAGCATGTCCTTTTGTCAGCATCTGCCGGAAGAAGCTTGTTCTGACATTTTCAACTTGTTTTGAGGTCATTTTTCTTCTTTCAGTCTGAAAAATGCAGTAGCATGTCCTTTTGTCAGCATCTGCCGGAAGAAGCTTGTTCTGACAGTTTCAACTTGTTTTGAGGTCATTTTTCTTCTTTCAGTCTGAAAAGTGCAGTAGCATGTCCTTTTGTCAGCATCTGCCGGAAGAAGCTTGTTCTGACAGTTTCAACTTGTTTTGAGGTCATTTTACTAATTCCAGTCTGAAAAATGCAGTAGCATGTCCTTTTGTCAGCATCTGCCGGAAGAAGCTTGTTCTGACAGTTTCAACTTGTTTTGAGGTCATTTTACTAATTCCAGTCCGAAATCTGCAGGAACATGTTTTTTTGTCAGCATCTGCCGGAAGAAGCTTGTTCTGACAGTTTCAACTTGTTTTGAGGTCATTTTACTAATTCCAGTCTGAAATCTGCAGGAACATGTTTTTTTGTCAGGCTCTGCCGGAAGAAGCTTGTTCTGACAGTTTCAACTTGTTTTGAGGTCATTTTTCTTCTTTCAGTCTGAAAAGTGCAGTAGCATGTCCTTTTGTCAGCATCTGCCGGAAGAAGCTTGTTCTGACAGTTTCAACTTGTTTTGAGGTCATTTTTCTTCTTTCAGTCTGAAAAATGCAGTAGCATGTCCTTTTGTCAGCATCTGCCGGAAGAAGCTTGTTCTGACGTTTCAACTTGTTTTGAGGTCATTTTTCTTCTTTCAGTCTGAAAAATGCAGTAGCATGTCCTTTTGTCAGCATCTGCCGGAAGAAGCTTGTTCTGACAGTTTCAACTTGTTTACAGGTCATTTTACTAATTCCAGTCTGAAATCTGCAGGAACATGTTTTCTTGTCAGGCTCTGCCAGAAGAAGCTTGTTTAGACAGTTTCAACTTGTTTTGAGGTCATTTTTCTTCTTTCAGTCTGAAAAATGCAGTAGCATGTCCTTTTGTCAGCATCTGCCGGAAGAAGCTTGTTCTGACAGTTTCAACTTGTTTTGAGGTCATTTTTCTTCTTTCAGTCTGAAAAGTGCAGTAGCATGTCCTTTTGTCAGCATCTGCCGGAAGAAGCTTGTTCTGACAGTTTCAACTTGTTTTGAGGTCATTTTTCTTCTTTCAGTCTGAAAAATGCAGTAGCATGTCCTTTTGTCAGCATCTGCCGGAAGAAGCTTGTTCTGACAGTTTCAACTTGTTTTGAGGTCATTTTTCTTCTTTCAGTCTGAAAAGTGCAGTAGCATGTCCTTTTGTCAGCATCTGCCGGAAGAAGCTTGTTCTGACAGTTTCAACTTGTTTTGAGGTCATTTTTCTTCTTTCAGTCTGAAAAATGCAGTAGCATGTCCTTTTGTCAGCATCTGCCGGAAGAAGCTTGTTCTGACGTTTCAACTTGTTTTGAGGTCATTTTTCTTCTTTCAGTCTGAAAAATGCAGTAGCATGTCCTTTTGTCAGCATCTGCCGGAAGAAGCTTGTTCTGACAGTTTCAACTTGTTTTGAGGTCATTTTACTAATTCCAGTCTGAAAAATGCAGTAGCATGTCCTTTTGTCAGCATCTGCCGGAAGAAGCTTGTTCTGACAGTTTCAACTTGTTTTGAGGTCATTTTACTAATTCCAGTCCGAAATCTGCAGGAACATGTTTTTTTGTCAGCATCTGCCGGAAGAAGCTTGTTCTGACAGTTTCAACTTGTTTACAGGTCATTTTACTAATTCCAGTCTGAAATCTGCAGGAACATGTTTTCTTGTCAGGCTCTGCCAGAAGAAGCTTGTTTAGACAGTTTCAACTTGTTTTGAGGTCATTTTTCTTCTTTCAGTCTGAAAAATGCAGTAGCATGTCCTTTTGTCAGCATCTGCCGGAAGAAGCTTGTTCTGACAGTTTCAACTTGTTTTGAGGTCATTTTTCTTCTTTCAGTCTGAAAAGTGCAGTAGCATGTCCTTTTGTCAGCATCTGCCGGAAGAAGCTTGTTCTGACAGTTTCAACTTGTTTTGAGGTCATTTTTCTTCTTTCAGTCTGAAAAATGCAGTAGCATGTCCTTTTGTCAGCATCTGCCGGAAGAAGCTTGTTCTGACAGTTTCAACTTGTTTTGAGGTCATTTTTCTTCTTTCAGTCTGAAAAGTGCAGTAGCATGTCCTTTTGTCAGCATCTGCCGGAAGAAGCTTGTTCTGACAGTTTCAACTTGTTTTGAGGTCATTTTTCTTCTTTCAGTCTGAAAAATGCAGTAGCATGTCCTTTTGTCAGCATCTGCCGGAAGAAGCTTGTTCTGACGTTTCAACTTGTTTTGAGGTCATTTTTCTTCTTTCAGTCTGAAAAATGCAGTAGCATGTCCTTTTGTCAGCATCTGCCGGAAGAAGCTTGTTCTGACAGTTTCAACTTGTTTTGAGGTCATTTTACTAATTCCAGTCTGAAAAATGCAGTAGCATGTCCTTTTGTCAGCATCTGCCGGAAGAAGCTTGTTCTGACAGTTTCAACTTGTTTTGAGGTCATTTTACTAATTCCAGTCCGAAATCTGCAGGAACATGTTTTTTTGTCAGCATCTGCCGGAAGAAGCTTGTTCTGACAGTTTCAACTTGTTTTGAGGTCATTTTTCTTCTTTCAGTCTGAAAAATGCAGTAGCAGTCCTTTTGTCAGCATCTGCCGGAAGAAGCTTGTTCTGACAGTTTCAACTTGTTTTGAGGTCATTTTTCTTCTTTCAGTCTGAAAAATGCAGTAGCATGTCCTTTTGTCAGCATCTGCCGGAAGAAGCTTGTTCTGACAGTTTCAACTTGTTTACAGGTCATTTTACTAATTCCAGTCTGAAATCTGCAGGAACATGTTTTCTTGTCAGGCTCTGCCAGAAGAAGCTTGTTTAGACAGTTTCAACTTGTTTTGAGGTCATTTTTCTTCTTTCAGTCTGAAAAATGCAGTAGCATGTCCTTTTGTCAGCATCTGCCGGAAGAAGCTTGTTCTGACAGTTTCAACTTGTTTTGAGGTCATTTTTCTTCTTTCAGTCTGAAAAGTGCAGTAGCATGTCCTTTTGTCAGCATCTGCCGGAAGAAGCTTGTTCTGACAGTTTCAACTTGTTTTGAGGTCATTTTTCTTCTTTCAGTCTGAAAAATGCAGTAGCATGTCCTTTTGTCAGCATCTGCCGGAAGAAGCTTGTTCTGACAGTTTCAACTTGTTTTGAGGTCATTTTACTAATTCCAGTCTGAAATCTGCAGGAACATGTTTTTTTGTCAGGCTCTGCCGGAAGAAGCTTGTTCTGACAGTTTCAACTTGTTTACAGGTCATTTTACTAATTCCAGTCTGAAATCTGCAGGAACATGTTTTCTTGTCAGGCTCTGCCAGAAGAAGCTTGTTTTGACAGTTTCAACTTGTTTTGAGGTCATTTTTCTTCTTTCAGTCTGAAAAATGCAGTAGCATGTCCTTTTGTCAGCATCTGCCGGAAGAAGCTTGTTCTGACAGTTTCAACTTGTTTTGAGGTCATTTTTCTTCTTTCAGTCTGAAAAGTGCAGTAGCATGTCCTTTTGTCAGCATCTGCCGGAAGAAGCTTGTTCTGACAGTTTCAACTTGTTTTGAGGTCATTTTTCTTCTTTCAGTCTGAAAAATGCAGTAGCATGTCCTTTTGTCAGCATCTGCCGGAAGAAGCTTGTTCTGACAGTTTCAACTTGTTTTGAGGTCATTTTTCTTCTTTCAGTCTGAAAAGTGCAGTAGCATGTCCTTTTGTCAGCATCTGCCGGAAGAAGCTTGTTCTGACAGTTTCAACTTGTTTTGAGGTCATTTTTCTTCTTTCAGTCTGAAAAATGCAGTAGCATGTCCTTTTGTCAGCATCTGCCGGAAGAAGCTTGTTCTGACGTTTCAACTTGTTTTGAGGTCATTTTTCTTCTTTCAGTCTGAAAAATGCAGTAGCATGTCCTTTTGTCAGCATCTGCCGGAAGAAGCTTGTTCTGACAGTTTCAACTTGTTTTGAGGTCATTTTTCTTCTTTCAGTCTGAAAAATGCAGTAGCATGTCCTTTTGTCAGCATCTGCCGGAAGAAGCTTGTTCTGACAGTTTCAACTTGTTTTGAGGTCATTTTACTAATTCCAGTCCGAAATCTGCAGGAACATGTTTTTTTGTCAGCATCTGCCGGAAGAAGCTTGTTCTGACAGTTTCAACTTGTTTTGAGGTCATTTTTCTTCTTTCAGTCTGAAAAATGCAGTAGCAGTCCTTTTGTCAGCATCTGCCGGAAGAAGCTTGTTCTGACAGTTTCAACTTGTTTTGAGGTCATTTTTCTTCTTTCAGTCTGAAAAATGCAGTAGCATGTCCTTTTGTCAGCATCTGCCGGAAGAAGCTTGTTCTGACAGTTTCAACTTGTTTACAGGTCATTTTACTAATTCCAGTCTGAAATCTGCAGGAACATGTTTTCTTGTCAGGCTCTGCCAGAAGAAGCTTGTTTAGACAGTTTCAACTTGTTTTGAGGTCATTTTTCTTCTTTCAGTCTGAAAAATGCAGTAGCATGTCCTTTTGTCAGCATCTGCCGGAAGAAGCTTGTTCTGACAGTTTCAACTTGTTTTGAGGTCATTTTTCTTCTTTCAGTCTGAAAAGTGCAGTAGCATGTCCTTTTGTCAGCATCTGCCGGAAGAAGCTTGTTCTGACAGTTTCAACTTGTTTTGAGGTCATTTTACTAATTCCAGTCTGAAATCTGCAGGAACATGTTTTTTTGTCAGGCTCTGCCGGAAGAAGCTTGTTCTGACAGTTTCAACTTGTTTTGAGGTCATTTTTCTTCTTTCAGTCTGAAAAGTGCAGTAGCATGTCCTTTTGTCAGCATCTGCCGGAAGAAGCTTGTTCTGACAGTTTCAACTTGTTTTGAGGTCATTTTTCTTCTTTCAGTCTGAAAAATGCAGTAGCATGTCCTTTTGTCAGCATCTGCCGGAAGAAGCTTGTTCTGACAGTTTCAACTTGTTTACAGGTCATTTTACTAATTCCAGTCTGAAATCTGCAGGAACATGTTTTCTTGTCAGGCTCTGCCAGAAGAAGCTTGTTTTGACAGTTTCAACTTGTTTTGAGGTCATTTTTCTTCTTTCAGTCTGAAAAATGCAGTAGCATGTCCTTTTGTCAGCATCTGCCGGAAGAAGCTTGTTCTGACAGTTTCAACTTGTTTTGAGGTCATTTTTCTTCTTTCAGTCTGAAAAGTGCAGTAGCATGTCCTTTTGTCAGCATCTGCCGGAAGAAGCTTGTTCTGACAGTTTCAACTTGTTTTGAGGTCATTTTTCTTCTTTCAGTCTGAAAAATGCAGTAGCATGTCCTTTTGTCAGCATCTGCCGGAAGAAGCTTGTTCTGACAGTTTCAACTTGTTTTGAGGTCATTTTTCTTCTTTCAGTCTGAAAAATGCAGTAGCATGTCCTTTTGTCAGCATCTGCCGGAAGAAGCTTGTTCTGACAGTTTCAACTTGTTTACAGGTCATTTTACTAATTCCAGTCTGAAATCTGCAGGAACATGTTTTCTTGTCAGGCTCTGCCAGAAGAAGCTTGTTTAGACAGTTTCAACTTGTTTTGAGGTCATTTTTCTTCTTTCAGTCTGAAAAGTGCAGTAGCATGTCCTTTTGTCAGCATCTGCCGGAAGAAGCTTGTTCTGACAGTTTCAACTTGTTTTGAGGTCATTTTTCTTCTTTCAGTCTGAAAAATGCAGTAGCATGTCCTTTTGTCAGCATCTGCCGGAAGAAGCTTGTTCTGACGTTTCAACTTGTTTTGAGGTCATTTTTCTTCTTTCAGTCTGAAAAATGCAGTAGCATGTCCTTTTGTCAGCATCTGCCGGAAGAAGCTTGTTCTGACAGTTTCAACTTGTTTTGAGGTCATTTTTCTTCTTTCAGTCTGAAAAATGCAGTAGCATGTCCTTTTGTCAGCATCTGCCGGAAGAAGCTTGTTCTGACAGTTTCAACTTGTTTTGAGGTCATTTTACTAATTCCAGTCTGAAATCTGCAGGAACATGTTTTCTTGTCAGGCTCTGCCAGAAGAAGCTTGTTTAGACAGTTTCAACTTGTTTTGAGGTCATTTTTCTTCTTTCAGTCTGAAAAATGCAGTAGCATGTCCTTTTGTCAGCATCTGCCGGAAGAAGCTTGTTCTGACAGTTTCAACTTGTTTTGAGGTCATTTTTCTTCTTTCAGTCTGAAAAGTGCAGTAGCATGTCCTTTTGTCAGCATCTGCCGGAAGAAGCTTGTTCTGACAGTTTCAACTTGTTTTGAGGTCATTTTTCTTCTTTCAGTCTGAAAAATGCAGTAGCATGTCCTTTTGTCAGCATCTGCCGGAAGAAGCTTGTTCTGACAGTTTCAACTTGTTTTGAGGTCATTTTTCTTCTTTCAGTCTGAAAAGTGCAGTAGCATGTCCTTTTGTCAGCATCTGCCGGAAGAAGCTTGTTCTGACAGTTTCAACTTGTTTTGAGGTCATTTTTCTTCTTTCAGTCTGAAAAATGCAGTAGCATGTCCTTTTGTCAGCATCTGCCGGAAGAAGCTTGTTCTGACGTTTCAACTTGTTTTGAGGTCATTTTTCTTCTTTCAGTCTGAAAAATGCAGTAGCATGTCCTTTTGTCAGCATCTGCCGGAAGAAGCTTGTTCTGACAGTTTCAACTTGTTTTGAGGTCATTTTTCTTCTTTCAGTCTGAAAAATGCAGTAGCATGTCCTTTTGTCAGCATCTGCCGGAAGAAGCTTGTTCTGACAGTTTCAACTTGTTTTGAGGTCATTTTACTAATTCCAGTCCGAAATCTGCAGGAACATGTTTTTTTGTCAGCATCTGCCGGAAGAAGCTTGTTCTGACAGTTTCAACTTGTTTTGAGGTCATTTTTCTTCTTTCAGTCTGAAAAATGCAGTAGCAGTCCTTTTGTCAGCATCTGCCGGAAGAAGCTTGTTCTGACAGTTTCAACTTGTTTTGAGGTCATTTTTCTTCTTTCAGTCTGAAAAATGCAGTAGCATGTCCTTTTGTCAGCATCTGCCGGAAGAAGCTTGTTCTGACAGTTTCAACTTGTTTACAGGTCATTTTACTAATTCCAGTCTGAAATCTGCAGGAACATGTTTTCTTGTCAGGCTCTGCCAGAAGAAGCTTGTTTAGACAGTTTCAACTTGTTTTGAGGTCATTTTTCTTCTTTCAGTCTGAAAAATGCAGTAGCATGTCCTTTTGTCAGCATCTGCCGGAAGAAGCTTGTTCTGACAGTTTCAACTTGTTTTGAGGTCATTTTTCTTCTTTCAGTCTGAAAAGTGCAGTAGCATGTCCTTTTGTCAGCATCTGCCGGAAGAAGCTTGTTCTGACAGTTTCAACTTGTTTTGAGGTCATTTTACTAATTCCAGTCTGAAATCTGCAGGAACATGTTTTTTTGTCAGGCTCTGCCGGAAGAAGCTTGTTCTGACAGTTTCAACTTGTTTTGAGGTCATTTTTCTTCTTTCAGTCTGAAAAGTGCAGTAGCATGTCCTTTTGTCAGCATCTGCCGGAAGAAGCTTGTTCTGACAGTTTCAACTTGTTTTGAGGTCATTTTTCTTCTTTCAGTCTGAAAAATGCAGTAGCATGTCCTTTTGTCAGCATCTGCCGGAAGAAGCTTGTTCTGACAGTTTCAACTTGTTTACAGGTCATTTTACTAATTCCAGTCTGAAATCTGCAGGAACATGTTTTCTTGTCAGGCTCTGCCAGAAGAAGCTTGTTTTGACAGTTTCAACTTGTTTTGAGGTCATTTTTCTTCTTTCAGTCTGAAAAATGCAGTAGCATGTCCTTTTGTCAGCATCTGCCGGAAGAAGCTTGTTCTGACAGTTTCAACTTGTTTTGAGGTCATTTTTCTTCTTTCAGTCTGAAAAGTGCAGTAGCATGTCCTTTTGTCAGCATCTGCCGGAAGAAGCTTGTTCTGACAGTTTCAACTTGTTTTGAGGTCATTTTTCTTCTTTCAGTCTGAAAAATGCAGTAGCATGTCCTTTTGTCAGCATCTGCCGGAAGAAGCTTGTTCTGACAGTTTCAACTTGTTTTGAGGTCATTTTTCTTCTTTCAGTCTGAAAAATGCAGTAGCATGTCCTTTTGTCAGCATCTGCCGGAAGAAGCTTGTTCTGACAGTTTCAACTTGTTTACAGGTCATTTTACTAATTCCAGTCTGAAATCTGCAGGAACATGTTTTCTTGTCAGGCTCTGCCAGAAGAAGCTTGTTTAGACAGTTTCAACTTGTTTTGAGGTCATTTTTCTTCTTTCAGTCTGAAAAGTGCAGTAGCATGTCCTTTTGTCAGCATCTGCCGGAAGAAGCTTGTTCTGACAGTTTCAACTTGTTTTGAGGTCATTTTTCTTCTTTCAGTCTGAAAAATGCAGTAGCATGTCCTTTTGTCAGCATCTGCCGGAAGAAGCTTGTTCTGACGTTTCAACTTGTTTTGAGGTCATTTTTCTTCTTTCAGTCTGAAAAATGCAGTAGCATGTCCTTTTGTCAGCATCTGCCGGAAGAAGCTTGTTCTGACAGTTTCAACTTGTTTTGAGGTCATTTTTCTTCTTTCAGTCTGAAAAATGCAGTAGCATGTCCTTTTGTCAGCATCTGCCGGAAGAAGCTTGTTCTGACAGTTTCAACTTGTTTTGAGGTCATTTTACTAATTCCAGTCTGAAATCTGCAGGAACATGTTTTCTTGTCAGGCTCTGCCAGAAGAAGCTTGTTTAGACAGTTTCAACTTGTTTTGAGGTCATTTTTCTTCTTTCAGTCTGAAAAATGCAGTAGCATGTCCTTTTGTCAGCATCTGCCGGAAGAAGCTTGTTCTGACAGTTTCAACTTGTTTTGAGGTCATTTTTCTTCTTTCAGTCTGAAAAGTGCAGTAGCATGTCCTTTTGTCAGCATCTGCCGGAAGAAGCTTGTTCTGACAGTTTCAACTTGTTTTGAGGTCATTTTTCTTCTTTCAGTCTGAAAAATGCAGTAGCATGTCCTTTTGTCAGCATCTGCCGGAAGAAGCTTGTTCTGACAGTTTCAACTTGTTTTGAGGTCATTTTTCTTCTTTCAGTCTGAAAAGTGCAGTAGCATGTCCTTTTGTCAGCATCTGCCGGAAGAAGCTTGTTCTGACAGTTTCAACTTGTTTTGAGGTCATTTTTCTTCTTTCAGTCTGAAAAATGCAGTAGCATGTCCTTTTGTCAGCATCTGCCGGAAGAAGCTTGTTCTGACGTTTCAACTTGTTTTGAGGTCATTTTTCTTCTTTCAGTCTGAAAAATGCAGTAGCATGTCCTTTTGTCAGCATCTGCCGGAAGAAGCTTGTTCTGACAGTTTCAACTTGTTTTGAGGTCATTTTTCTTCTTTCAGTCTGAAAAATGCAGTAGCATGTCCTTTTGTCAGCATCTGCCGGAAGAAGCTTGTTCTGACAGTTTCAACTTGTTTTGAGGTCATTTTACTAATTCCAGTCCGAAATCTGCAGGAACATGTTTTTTTGTCAGCATCTGCCGGAAGAAGCTTGTTCTGACAGTTTCAACTTGTTTTGAGGTCATTTTTCTTCTTTCAGTCTGAAAAATGCAGTAGCAGTCCTTTTGTCAGCATCTGCCGGAAGAAGCTTGTTCTGACAGTTTCAACTTGTTTTGAGGTCATTTTTCTTCTTTCAGTCTGAAAAATGCAGTAGCATGTCCTTTTGTCAGCATCTGCCGGAAGAAGCTTGTTCTGACAGTTTCAACTTGTTTACAGGTCATTTTACTAATTCCAGTCTGAAATCTGCAGGAACATGTTTTCTTGTCAGGCTCTGCCAGAAGAAGCTTGTTTAGACAGTTTCAACTTGTTTTGAGGTCATTTTTCTTCTTTCAGTCTGAAAAATGCAGTAGCATGTCCTTTTGTCAGCATCTGCCGGAAGAAGCTTGTTCTGACAGTTTCAACTTGTTTTGAGGTCATTTTTCTTCTTTCAGTCTGAAAAGTGCAGTAGCATGTCCTTTTGTCAGCATCTGCCGGAAGAAGCTTGTTCTGACAGTTTCAACTTGTTTTGAGGTCATTTTACTAATTCCAGTCTGAAATCTGCAGGAACATGTTTTTTTGTCAGGCTCTGCCGGAAGAAGCTTGTTCTGACAGTTTCAACTTGTTTTGAGGTCATTTTTCTTCTTTCAGTCTGAAAAGTGCAGTAGCATGTCCTTTTGTCAGCATCTGCCGGAAGAAGCTTGTTCTGACAGTTTCAACTTGTTTTGAGGTCATTTTTCTTCTTTCAGTCTGAAAAATGCAGTAGCATGTCCTTTTGTCAGCATCTGCCGGAAGAAGCTTGTTCTGACAGTTTCAACTTGTTTACAGGTCATTTTACTAATTCCAGTCTGAAATCTGCAGGAACATGTTTTCTTGTCAGGCTCTGCCAGAAGAAGCTTGTTTTGACAGTTTCAACTTGTTTTGAGGTCATTTTTCTTCTTTCAGTCTGAAAAATGCAGTAGCATGTCCTTTTGTCAGCATCTGCCGGAAGAAGCTTGTTCTGACAGTTTCAACTTGTTTTGAGGTCATTTTTCTTCTTTCAGTCT
The DNA here is from genome assembly GCF_040956055.1 of Brachionichthys hirsutus. Classification (NCBI taxonomy): domain Eukaryota; kingdom Metazoa; phylum Chordata; class Actinopteri; order Lophiiformes; family Brachionichthyidae; genus Brachionichthys; species Brachionichthys hirsutus. Next base: position 67,020 of record NW_027180425.1, read on the forward strand.
GAAAAGTGCAGTAGCATGTCCTTTTGTCAGCATCTGCCGGAAGAAGCTTGTTCTGACAGTTTCAACTTGTTTTGAGGTCATTTTTCTTCTTTCAGTCTGAAAAATGCAGTAGCATGTCCTTTTGTCAGCATCTGCCGGAAGAAGCTTGTTCTGACAGTTTCAACTTGTTTTGAGGTCATTTTTCTTCTTTCAGTCTGAAAAATGCAGTAGCATGTCCTTTTGTCAGCATCTGCCGGAAGAAGCTTGTTCTGACAGTTTCAACTTGTTTACAGGTCATTTTACTAATTCCAGTCTGAAATCTGCAGGAACATGTTTTCTTGTCAGGCTCTGCCAGAAGAAGCTTGTTTAGACAGTTTCAACTTGTTTTGAGGTCATTTTACTAATTCCAGTCTGAAATCTGCAGGAACATGTTTTTTTGTCAGGCTCTGCCGGAAGAAGCTTGTTCTGACAGTTTCAACTTGTTTTGAGGTCATTTTTCTTCTTTCAGTCTGAAAAGTGCAGTAGCATGTCCTTTTGTCAGCATCTGCCGGAAGAAGCTTGTTCTGACAGTTTCAACTTGTTTTGAGGTCATTTTTCTTCTTTCAGTCTGAAAAATGCAGTAGCATGTCCTTTTGTCAGCATCTGCCGGAAGAAGCTTGTTCTGACGTTTCAACTTGTTTTGAGGTCATTTTTCTTCTTTCAGTCTGAAAAATGCAGTAGCATGTCCTTTTGTCAGCATCTGCCGGAAGAAGCTTGTTCTGACAGTTTCAACTTGTTTTGAGGTCATTTTTCTTCTTTCAGTCTGAAAAATGCAGTAGCATGTCCTTTTGTCAGCATCTGCCGGAAGAAGCTTGTTCTGACAGTTTCAACTTGTTTTGAGGTCATTTTACTAATTCCAGTCTGAAATCTGCAGGAACATGTTTTCTTGTCAGGCTCTGCCAGAAGAAGCTTGTTTAGACAGTTTCAACTTGTTTTGAGGTCATTTTTCTTCTTTCAGTCTGAAAAATGCAGTAGCATGTCCTTTTGTCAGCATCTGCCGGAAGAAGCTTGTTCTGACAGTTTCAACTTGTTTTGAGGTCATTTTTCTTCTTTCAGTCTGAAAAGTGCAGTAGCATGTCCTTTTGTCAGCATCTGCCGGAAGAAGCTTGTTCTGACAGTTTCAACTTGTTTTGAGGTCATTTTTCTTCTTTCAGTCTGAAAAATGCAGTAGCATGTCCTTTTGTCAGCATCTGCCGGAAGAAGCTTGTTCTGACAGTTTCAACTTGTTTTGAGGTCATTTTTCTTCTTTCAGTCTGAAAAGTGCAGTAGCATGTCCTTTTGTCAGCATCTGCCGGAAGAAGCTTGTTCTGACAGTTTCAACTTGTTTTGAGGTCATTTTTCTTCTTTCAGTCTGAAAAATGCAGTAGCATGTCCTTTTGTCAGCATCTGCCGGAAGAAGCTTGTTCTGACGTTTCAACTTGTTTTGAGGTCATTTTTCTTCTTTCAGTCTGAAAAATGCAGTAGCATGTCCTTTTGTCAGCATCTGCCGGAAGAAGCTTGTTCTGACAGTTTCAACTTGTTTTGAGGTCATTTTTCTTCTTTCAGTCTGAAAAATGCAGTAGCATGTCCTTTTGTCAGCATCTGCCGGAAGAAGCTTGTTCTGACAGTTTCAACTTGTTTTGAGGTCATTTTACTAATTCCAGTCCGAAATCTGCAGGAACATGTTTTTTTGTCAGCATCTGCCGGAAGAAGCTTGTTCTGACAGTTTCAACTTGTTTTGAGGTCATTTTTCTTCTTTCAGTCTGAAAAATGCAGTAGCAGTCCTTTTGTCAGCATCTGCCGGAAGAAGCTTGTTCTGACAGTTTCAACTTGTTTTGAGGTCATTTTTCTTCTTTCAGTCTGAAAAATGCAGTAGCATGTCCTTTTGTCAGCATCTGCCGGAAGAAGCTTGTTCTGACAGTTTCAACTTGTTTACAGGTCATTTTACTAATTCCAGTCTGAAATCTGCAGGAACATGTTTTCTTGTCAGGCTCTGCCAGAAGAAGCTTGTTTAGACAGTTTCAACTTGTTTTGAGGTCATTTTTCTTCTTTCAGTCTGAAAAATGCAGTAGCATGTCCTTTTGTCAGCATCTGCCGGAAGAAGCTTGTTCTGACAGTTTCAACTTGTTTTGAGGTCATTTTTCTTCTTTCAGTCTGAAAAGTGCAGTAGCATGTCCTTTTGTCAGCATCTGCCGGAAGAAGCTTGTTCTGACAGTTTCAACTTGTTTTGAGGTCATTTTACTAATTCCAGTCTGAAATCTGCAGGAACATGTTTTTTTGTCAGGCTCTGCCGGAAGAAGCTTGTTCTGACAGTTTCAACTTGTTTTGAGGTCATTTTTCTTCTTTCAGTCTGAAAAGTGCAGTAGCATGTCCTTTTGTCAGCATCTGCCGGAAGAAGCTTGTTCTGACAGTTTCAACTTGTTTTGAGGTCATTTTTCTTCTTTCAGTCTGAAAAATGCAGTAGCATGTCCTTTTGTCAGCATCTGCCGGAAGAAGCTTGTTCTGACAGTTTCAACTTGTTTACAGGTCATTTTACTAATTCCAGTCTGAAATCTGCAGGAACATGTTTTCTTGTCAGGCTCTGCCAGAAGAAGCTTGTTTTGACAGTTTCAACTTGTTTTGAGGTCATTTTTCTTCTTTCAGTCTGAAAAATGCAGTAGCATGTCCTTTTGTCAGCATCTGCCGGAAGAAGCTTGTTCTGACAGTTTCAACTTGTTTTGAGGTCATTTTTCTTCTTTCAGTCTGAAAAGTGCAGTAGCATGTCCTTTTGTCAGCATCTGCCGGAAGAAGCTTGTTCTGACAGTTTCAACTTGTTTTGAGGTCATTTTTCTTCTTTCAGTCTGAAAAATGCAGTAGCATGTCCTTTTGTCAGCATCTGCCGGAAGAAGCTTGTTCTGACAGTTTCAACTTGTTTTGAGGTCATTTTTCTTCTTTCAGTCTGAAAAATGCAGTAGCATGTCCTTTTGTCAGCATCTGCCGGAAGAAGCTTGTTCTGACAGTTTCAACTTGTTTACAGGTCATTTTACTAATTCCAGTCTGAAATCTGCAGGAACATGTTTTCTTGTCAGGCTCTGCCAGAAGAAGCTTGTTTAGACAGTTTCAACTTGTTTTGAGGTCATTTTACTAATTCCAGTCTGAAATCTGCAGGAACATGTTTTTTTGTCAGGCTCTGCCGGAAGAAGCTTGTTCTGACAGTTTCAACTTGTTTTGAGGTCATTTTTCTTCTTTCAGTCTGAAAAGTGCAGTAGCATGTCCTTTTGTCAGCATCTGCCGGAAGAAGCTTGTTCTGACAGTTTCAACTTGTTTTGAGGTCATTTTTCTTCTTTCAGTCTGAAAAATGCAGTAGCATGTCCTTTTGTCAGCATCTGCCGGAAGAAGCTTGTTCTGACAGTTTCAACTTGTTTACAGGTCATTTTACTAATTCCAGTCTGAAATCTGCAGGAACATGTTTTCTTGTCAGGCTCTGCCAGAAGAAGCTTGTTTAGACAGTTTCAACTTGTTTTGAGGTCATTTTTCTTCTTTCAGTCTGAAAAATGCAGTAGCATGTCCTTTTGTCAGCATCTGCCGGAAGAAGCTTGTTCTGACAGTTTCAACTTGTTTTGACGTCATTTTTCTTCTTTCAGTCTGAAAAGTGCAGTAGCATGTCCTTTTGTCAGCATCTGCCGGAAGAAGCTTGTTCTGACAGTTTCAACTTGTTTTGAGGTCATTTTACTAATTCCAGTCTGAAATCTGCAGGAACATGTTTTTTTGTCAGGCTCTGCCGGAAGAAGCTTGTTCTGACAGTTTCAACTTGTTTTGAGGTCATTTTTCTTCTTTCAGTCTGAAAAGTGCAGTAGCATGTCCTTTTGTCAGCATCTGCCGGAAGAAGCTTGTTCTGACAGTTTCAACTTGTTTTGAGGTCATTTTTCTTCTTTCAGTCTGAAAAATGCAGTAGCATGTCCTTTTGTCAGCATCTGCCGGAAGAAGCTTGTTCTGACAGTTTCAACTTGTTTACAGGTCATTTTACTAATTCCAGTCTGAAATCTGCAGGAACATGTTTTCTTGTCAGGCTCTGCCAGAAGAAGCTTGTTTTGACAGTTTCAACTTGTTTTGAGGTCATTTTTCTTCTTTCAGTCTGAAAAATGCAGTAGCATGTCCTTTTGTCAGCATCTGCCGGAAGAAGCTTGTTCTGACAGTTTCAACTTGTTTTGAGGTCATTTTTCTTCTTTCAGTCTGAAAAGTGCAGTAGCATGTCCTTTTGTCAGCATCTGCCGGAAGAAGCTTGTTCTGACAGTTTCAACTTGTTTTGAGGTCATTTTTCTTCTTTCAGTCTGAAAAATGCAGTAGCATGTCCTTTTGTCAGCATCTGCCGGAAGAAGCTTGTTCTGACAGTTTCAACTTGTTTTGAGGTCATTTTTCTTCTTTCAGTCTGAAAAGTGCAGTAGCATGTCCTTTTGTCAGCATCTGCCGGAAGAAGCTTGTTCTGACAGTTTCAACTTGTTTTGAGGTCATTTTTCTTCTTTCAGTCTGAAAAATGCAGTAGCATGTCCTTTTGTCAGCATCTGCCGGAAGAAGCTTGTTCTGACAGTTTCAACTTGTTTTGAGGTCATTTTTCTTCTTTCAGTCTGAAAAATGCAGTAGCATGTCCTTTTGTCAGCATCTGCCGGAAGAAGCTTGTTCTGACAGTTTCAACTTGTTTACAGGTCATTTTACTAATTCCAGTCTGAAATCTGCAGGAACATGTTTTCTTGTCAGGCTCTGCCAGAAGAAGCTTGTTTAGACAGTTTCAACTTGTTTTGAGGTCATTTTACTAATTCCAGTCTGAAATCTGCAGGAACATGTTTTTTTGTCAGGCTCTGCCGGAAGAAGCTTGTTCTGACAGTTTCAACTTGTTTTGAGGTCATTTTTCTTCTTTCAGTCTGAAAAATGCAGTAGCATGTCCTTTTGTCAGCATCTGCCGGAAGAAGCTTGTTCTGACAGTTTCAACTTGTTTTGAGGTCATTTTTCTTCTTTCAGTCTGAAAAATGCAGTAGCATGTCCTTTTGTCAGCATCTGCCGGAAGAAGCTTGTTCTGACGTTTCAACTTGTTTTGAGGTCATTTTTCTTCTTTCAGTCTGAAAAATGCAGTAGCATGTCCTTTTGTCAGCATCTGCCGGAAGAAGCTTGTTCTGACAGTTTCAACTTGTTTTGAGGTCATTTTTCTTCTTTCAGTCTGAAAAATGCAGTAGCATGTCCTTTTGTCAGCATCTGCCGGAAGAAGCTTGTTCTGACAGTTTCAACTTGTTTTGAGGTCATTTTACTAATTCCAGTCTGAAATCTGCAGGAACATGTTTTCTTGTCAGGCTCTGCCAGAAGAAGCTTGTTTAGACAGTTTCAACTTGTTTTGAGGTCATTTTTCTTCTTTCAGTCTGAAAAATGCAGTAGCATGTCCTTTTGTCAGCATCTGCCGGAAGAAGCTTGTTCTGACAGTTTCAACTTGTTTTGAGGTCATTTTTCTTCTTTCAGTCTGAAAAGTGCAGTAGCATGTCCTTTTGTCAGCATCTGCCGGAAGAAGCTTGTTCTGACAGTTTCAACTTGTTTTGAGGTCATTTTTCTTCTTTCAGTCTGAAAAATGCAGTAGCATGTCCTTTTGTCAGCATCTGCCGGAAGAAGCTTGTTCTGACAGTTTCAACTTGTTTTGAGGTCATTTTTCTTCTTTCAGTCTGAAAAGTGCAGTAGCATGTCCTTTTGTCAGCATCTGCCGGAAGAAGCTTGTTCTGACAGTTTCAACTTGTTTTGAGGTCATTTTTCTTCTTTCAGTCTGAAAAATGCAGTAGCATGTCCTTTTGTCAGCATCTGCCGGAAGAAGCTTGTTCTGACGTTTCAACTTGTTTTGAGGTCATTTTTCTTCTTTCAGTCTGAAAAATGCAGTAGCATGTCCTTTTGTCAGCATCTGCCGGAAGAAGCTTGTTCTGACAGTTTCAACTTGTTTTGAGGTCATTTTTCTTCTTTCAGTCTGAAAAATGCAGTAGCATGTCCTTTTGTCAGCATCTGCCGGAAGAAGCTTGTTCTGACAGTTTCAACTTGTTTTGAGGTCATTTTACTAATTCCAGTCCGAAATCTGCAGGAACATGTTTTTTTGTCAGCATCTGCCGGAAGAAGCTTGTTCTGACAGTTTCAACTTGTTTTGAGGTCATTTTTCTTCTTTCAGTCTGAAAAATGCAGTAGCAGTCCTTTTGTCAGCATCTGCCGGAAGAAGCTTGTTCTGACAGTTTCAACTTGTTTTGAGGTCATTTTTCTTCTTTCAGTCTGAAAAATGCAGTAGCATGTCCTTTTGTCAGCATCTGCCGGAAGAAGCTTGTTCTGACAGTTTCAACTTGTTTTGAGGTCATTTTTCTTCTTTCAGTCTGAAAAGTGCAGTAGCATGTCCTTTTGTCAGCATCTGCCGGAAGAAGCTTGTTCTGACAGTTTCAACTTGTTTTGAGGTCATTTTTCTTCTTTCAGTCTGAAAAATGCAGTAGCATGTCCTTTTGTCAGCATCTGCCGGAAGAAGCTTGTTCTGACAGTTTCAACTTGTTTTGAGGTCATTTTACTAATTCCAGTCTGAAATCTGCAGGAACATGTTTTTTTGTCAGGCTCTGCCGGAAGAAGCTTGTTCTGACAGTTTCAACTTGTTTTGAGGTCATTTTTCTTCTTTCAGTCTGAAAAGTGCAGTAGCATGTCCTTTTGTCAGCATCTGCCGGAAGAAGCTTGTTCTGACAGTTTCAACTTGTTTACAGGTCATTTTACTAATTCCAGTCTGAAATCTGCAGGAACATGTTTTCTTGTCAGGCTCTGCCAGAAGAAGCTTGTTTAGACAGTTTCAACTTGTTTTGAGGTCATTTTTCTTCTTTCAGTCTGAAAAATGCAGTAGCATGTCCTTTTGTCAGCATCTGCCGGAAGAAGCTTGTTCTGACAGTTTCAACTTGTTTTGAGGTCATTTTTCTTCTTTCAGTCTGAAAAGTGCAGTAGCATGTCCTTTTGTCAGCATCTGCCGGAAGAAGCTTGTTCTGACAGTTTCAACTTGTTTTGAGGTCATTTTACTAATTCCAGTCTGAAATCTGCAGGAACATGTTTTTTTGTCAGGCTCTGCCGGAAGAAGCTTGTTCTGACAGTTTCAACTTGTATTGAGGTCATTTTTCTTCTTTCAGTCTGAAAAATGCAGTAGCATGTCCTTTTGTCAGCATCTGCCGGAAGAAGCTTGTTCTGACAGTTTCAACTTGTTTTGAGGTCATTTTTCTTCTTTCAGTCTGAAAAGTGCAGTAGCATGTCCTTTTGTCAGCATCTGCCGGAAGAAGCTTGTTCTGACAGTTTCAACTTGTTTTGAGGTCATTTTTCTTCTTTCAGTCTGAAAAATGCAGTAGCATGTCCTTTTGTCAGCATCTGCCGGAAGAAGCTTGTTCTGACAGTTTCAACTTGTTTTGAGGTCATTTTACTAATTCCAGTCTGAAATCTGCAGGAACATGTTTTTTTGTCAGGCTCTGCCGGAAGAAGCTTGTTCTGACAGTTTCAACTTGTTTTGAGGTCATTTTTCTTCTTTCAGTCTGAAAAGTGCAGTAGCATGTCCTTTTGTCAGCATCTGCCGGAAGAAGCTTGTTCTGACAGTTTCAACTTGTTTACAGGTCATTTTACTAATTCCAGTCTGAAATCTGCAGGAACATGTTTTCTTGTCAGGCTCTGCCAGAAGAAGCTTGTTTAGACAGTTTCAACTTGTTTTGAGGTCATTTTACTAATTCCAGTCTGAAATCTGCAGGAACATGTTTTTTTGTCAGGCTCTGCCGGAAGAAGCTTGTTCTGACAGTTTCAACTTGTTTTGAGGTCATTTTTCTTCTTTCAGTCTGAAAAATGCAGTAGCATGTCCTTTTGTCAGCATCTGCCGGAAGAAGCTTGTTCTGACAGTTTCAACTTGTTTTGAGGTCATTTTTCTTCTTTCAGTCTGAAAAATGCAGTAGCATGTCCTTTTGTCAGCATCTGCCGGAAGAAGCTTGTTCTGACGTTTCAACTTGTTTTGAGGTCATTTTTCTTCTTTCAGTCTGAAAAATGCAGTAGCATGTCCTTTTGTCAGCATCTGCCGGAAGAAGCTTGTTCTGACAGTTTCAACTTGTTTTGAGGTCATTTTTCTTCTTTCAGTCTGAAAAATGCAGTAGCATGTCCTTTTGTCAGCATCTGCCGGAAGAAGCTTGTTCTGACAGTTTCAACTTGTTTTGAGGTCATTTTACTAATTCCAGTCTGAAATCTGCAGGAACATGTTTTCTTGTCAGGCTCTGCCAGAAGAAGCTTGTTTAGACAGTTTCAACTTGTTTTGAGGTCATTTTTCTTCTTTCAGTCTGAAAAATGCAGTAGCATGTCCTTTTGTCAGCATCTGCCGGAAGAAGCTTGTTCTGACAGTTTCAACTTGTTTTGAGGTCATTTTTCTTCTTTCAGTCTGAAAAGTGCAGTAGCATGTCCTTTTGTCAGCATCTGCCGGAAGAAGCTTGTTCTGACAGTTTCAACTTGTTTTGAGGTCATTTTTCTTCTTTCAGTCTGAAAAATGCAGTAGCATGTCCTTTTGTCAGCATCTGCCGGAAGAAGCTTGTTCTGACAGTTTCAACTTGTTTTGAGGTCATTTTACTAATTCCAGTCTGAAATCTGCAGGAACATGTTTTTTTGTCAGGCTCTGCCGGAAGAAGCTTGTTCTGACAGTTTCAACTTGTTTGAGGTCATTTTTCTTCTTTCAGTCTGAAAAATGCAGTAGCATGTCCTTTTGTCAGCATCTGCCGGAAGAAGCTTGTTCTGACAGTTTCAACTTGTTTTGAGGTCATTTTACTAATTCCAGTCTGAAATCTGCAGGAACATGTTTTTTTGTCAGGCTCTGCCGGAAGAAGCTTGTTCTGACAGTTTCAACTTGTTTTGAGGTCATTTTTCTTCTTTCAGTCTGAAAAATGCAGTAGCATGTCCTTTTGTCAGCATCTGCCGGAAGAAGCTTGTTCTGACAGTTTCAACTTGTTTTGAGGTCATTTTACTAATTCCAGTCTGAAATCTGCAGGAACATGTTTTTTTGTCAGGCTCTGCCGGAAGAAGCTTGTTCTGACAGTTTCAACTTGTTTTGAGGTCATTTTTCTTCTTTCAGTCTGAAAAATGCAGTAGCATGTCCTTTTGTCAGCATCTGCCGGAAGAAGCTTGTTCTGACAGTTTCAACTTGTTTTGAGGTCATTTTACTAATTCCAGTCTGAAATCTGCAGGAACATGTTTTTTTGTCAGGCTCTGCCGGAAGAAGCTTGTTCTGACAGTTTCAACTTGTTTTGAGGTTATTTTTCTTCTTTCAGTCTGAAAAATGCAGTAGCATGTCCTTTTGTCAGCATCTGCCGGAAGAAGCTTGTTCTGACAGTTTCAACTTGTTTTGAGGTCATTTTACTAATTCCAGTCTGAAATCTGCAGGAACATGTTTTTTTGTCAGGCTCTGCCGGAAGAAGCTTGTTCTGACAGTTTCAACTTGTTTTGAGGTCATTTTTCTTCTTTCAGTCTGAAAAGTGCAGTAGCATGTCCTTTTGTCAGCATCTGCCGGAAGAAGCTTGTTCTGACAGTTTCAACTTGTTTTGAGGTCATTTTTCTTCTTTCAGTCTGAAAAATGCAGTAGCATGTCCTTTTGTCAGCATCTGCCGGAAGAAGCTTGTTCTGACAGTTTCAACTTGTTTTGAGGTCATTTTACTAATTCCAGTCTGAAATCTGCAGGAACATGTTTTTTTGTCAGGCTCTGCCGGAAGAAGCTTGTTCTGACAGTTTCAACTTGTTTGAGGTCATTTTTCTTCTTTCAGTCTGAAAAGTGCAGTAGCATGTCCTTTTGTCAGCATCTGCCGGAAGAAGCTTGTTCTGACAGTTTCAACTTGTTTTGAGGTCATTTTTCTTCTTTCAGTCTGAAAAATGCAGTAGCATGTCCTTTTGTCAGCATCTGCCGGAAGAAGCTTGTTCTGACGTTTCAACTTGTTTTGAGGTCATTTTTCTTCTTTCAGTCTGAAAAATGCAGTAGCATGTCCTTTTGTCAGCATCTGCCGGAAGAAGCTTGTTCTGACAGTTTCAACTTGTTTTGAGGTCATTTTACTAATTCCAGTCTGAAATCTGCAGGAACATGTTTTTTTGTCAGGCTCTGCCGGAAGAAGCTTGTTCTGACAGTTTCAACTTGTTTTGAGGTCATTTTTCTTCTTTCAGTCTGAAAAATGCAGTAGCATGTCCTTTTGTCAGCATCTGCCGGAAGAAGCTTGTTCTGACAGTTTCAACTTGTTTTGAGGTCATTTTACTAATTCCAGTCTGAAATCTGCAGGAACATGTTTTTTTGTCAGGCTCTGCCGGAAGAAGCTTGTTCTGACAGTTTCAACTTGTTTTGAGGTCATTTTTCTTCTTTCAGTCTGAAAAATGCAGTAGCATGTCCTTTTGTCAGCATCTGCCGGAAGAAGCTTGTTCTGACAGTTTCAACTTGTTTTGAGGTCATTTTTCTTCTTTCAGTCTGAAAAGTGCAGTAGCATGTCCTTTTGTCAGCATCTGCCGGAAGAAGCTTGTTCTGACAGTTTCAACTTGTTTTGAGGTCATTTTTCTTCTTTCAGTCTGAAAAATGCAGTAGCATGTCCTTTTGTCAGCATCTGCCGGAAGAAGCTTGTTCTGACGTTTCAACTTGTTTTGAGGTCATTTTTCTTCTTTCAGTCTGAAAAATGCAGTAGCATGTCCTTTTGTCAGCATCTGCCGGAAGAAGCTTGTTCTGACAGTTTCAACTTGTTTTGAGGTCATTTTACTAATTCCAGTCCGAAATCTGCAGGAACATGTTTTTTTGTCAGCATCTGCCGGAAGAAGCTTGTTCTGACAGTTTCAACTTGTTTTGAGGTCATTTTTCTTCTTTCAGTCTGAAAAATGCAGTAGCAGTCCTTTTGTCAGCATCTGCCGGAAGAAGCTTGTTCTGACAGTTTCAACTTGTTTTGAGGTCATTTTTCTTCTTTCAGTCTGAAAAATGCAGTAGCATGTCCTTTTGTCAGCATCTGCCGGAAGAAGCTTGTTCTGACAGTTTCAACTTGTTTTGAGGTCATTTTTCTTCTTTCAGTCTGAAAAGTGCAGTAGCATGTCCTTTTGTCAGCATCTGCCGGAAGAAGCTTGTTCTGACAGTTTCAACTTGTTTTGAGGTCATTTTTCTTCTTTCAGTCTGAAAAATGCAGTAGCATGTCCTTTTGTCAGCATCTGCCGGAAGAAGCTTGTTCTGACAGTTTCAACTTGTTTTGAGGTCATTTTACTAATTCCAGTCTGAAATCTGCAGGAACATGTTTTTTTGTCAGGCTCTGCCGGAAGAAGCTTGTTCTGACAGTTTCAACTTGTTTTGAGGTCATTTTTCTTCTTTCAGTCTGAAAAGTGCAGTAGCATGTCCTTTTGTCAGCATCTGCCGGAAGAAGCTTGTTCTGACAGTTTCAACTTGTTTACAGGTCATTTTACTAATTCCAGTCTGAAATCTGCAGGAACATGTTTTCTTGTCAGGCTCTGCCAGAAGAAGCTTGTTTAGACAGTTTCAACTTGTTTTGAGGTCATTTTTCTTCTTTCAGTCTGAAAAATGCAGTAGCATGTCCTTTTGTCAGCATCTGCCGGAAGAAGCTTGTTCTGACAGTTTCAACTTGTTTTGAGGTCATTTTTCTTCTTTCAGTCTGAAAAGTGCAGTAGCATGTCCTTTTGTCAGCATCTGCCGGAAGAAGCTTGTTCTGACAGTTTCAACTTGTTTTGAGGTCATTTTACTAATTCCAGTCTGAAATCTGCAGGAACATGTTTTTTTGTCAGGCTCTGCCGGAAGAAGCTTGTTCTGACAGTTTCAACTTGTATTGAGGTCATTTTTCTTCTTTCAGTCTGAAAAATGCAGTAGCATGTCCTTTTGTCAGCATCTGCCGGAAGAAGCTTGTTCTGACAGTTTCAACTTGTTTTGAGGTCATTTTTCTTCTTTCAGTCTGAAAAGTGCAGTAGCATGTCCTTTTGTCAGCATCTGCCGGAAGAAGCTTGTTCTGACAGTTTCAACTTGTTTTGAGGTCATTTTTCTTCTTTCAGTCTGAAAAATGCAGTAGCATGTCCTTTTGTCAGCATCTGCCGGAAGAAGCTTGTTCTGACAGTTTCAACTTGTTTTGAGGTCATTTTACTAATTCCAGTCTGAAATCTGCAGGAACATGTTTTTTTGTCAGGCTCTGCCGGAAGAAGCTTGTTCTGACAGTTTCAACTTGTTTTGAGGTCATTTTTCTTCTTTCAGTCTGAAAAGTGCAGTAGCATGTCCTTTTGTCAGCATCTGCCGGAAGAAGCTTGTTCTGACAGTTTCAACTTGTTTACAGGTCATTTTACTAATTCCAGTCTGAAATCTGCAGGAACATGTTTTCTTGTCAGGCTCTGCCAGAAGAAGCTTGTTTAGACAGTTTCAACTTGTTTTGAGGTCATTTTACTAATTCCAGTCTGAAATCTGCAGGAACATGTTTTTTTGTCAGGCTCTGCCGGAAGAAGCTTGTTCTGACAGTTTCAACTTGTTTTGAGGTCATTTTTCTTCTTTCAGTCTGAAAAATGCAGTAGCATGTCCTTTTGTCAGCATCTGCCGGAAGAAGCTTGTTCTGACAGTTTCAACTTGTTTTGAGGTCATTTTTCTTCTTTCAGTCTGAAAAATGCAGTAGCATGTCCTTTTGTCAGCATCTGCCGGAAGAAGCTTGTTCTGACGTTTCAACTTGTTTTGAGGTCATTTTTCTTCTTTCAGTCTGAAAAATGCAGTAGCATGTCCTTTTGTCAGCATCTGCCGGAAGAAGCTTGTTCTGACAGTTTCAACTTGTTTTGAGGTCATTTTTCTTCTTTCAGTCTGAAAAATGCAGTAGCATGTCCTTTTGTCAGCATCTGCCGGAAGAAGCTTGTTCTGACAGTTTCAACTTGTTTTGAGGTCATTTTACTAATTCCAGTCTGAAATCTGCAGGAACATGTTTTCTTGTCAGGCTCTGCCAGAAGAAGCTTGTTTAGACAGTTTCAACTTGTTTTGAGGTCATTTTTCTTCTTTCAGTCTGAAAAATGCAGTAGCATGTCCTTTTGTCAGCATCTGCCGGAAGAAGCTTGTTCTGACAGTTTCAACTTGTTTTGAGGTCATTTTTCTTCTTTCAGTCTGAAAAGTGCAGTAGCATGTCCTTTTGTCAGCATCTGCCGGAAGAAGCTTGTTCTGACAGTTTCAACTTGTTTTGAGGTCATTTTTCTTCTTTCAGTCTGAAAAATGCAGTAGCATGTCCTTTTGTCAGCATCTGCCGGAAGAAGCTTGTTCTGACAGTTTCAACTTGTTTTGAGGTCATTTTACTAATTCCAGTCTGAAATCTGCAGGAACATGTTTTTTTGTCAGGCTCTGCCGGAAGAAGCTTGTTCTGACAGTTTCAACTTGTTTGAGGTCATTTTTCTTCTTTCAGTCTGAAAAATGCAGTAGCATGTCCTTTTGTCAGCATCTGCCGGAAGAAGCTTGTTCTGACAGTTTCAACTTGTTTTGAGGTCATTTTACTAATTCCAGTCTGAAATCTGCAGGAACATGTTTTTTTGTCAGGCTCTGCCGGAAGAAGCTTGTTCTGACAGTTTCAACTTGTTTTGAGGTCATTTTTCTTCTTTCAGTCTGAAAAATGCAGTAGCATGTCCTTTTGTCAGCATCTGCCGGAAGAAGCTTGTTCTGACAGTTTCAACTTGTTTTGAGGTCATTTTACTAATTCCAGTCTGAAATCTGCAGGAACATGTTTTTTTGTCAGGCTCTGCCGGAAGAAGCTTGTTCTGACAGTTTCAACTTGTTTTGAGGTCATTTTTCTTCTTTCAGTCTGAAAAATGCAGTAGCATGTCCTTTTGTCAGCATCTGCCGGAAGAAGCTTGTTCTGACAGTTTCAACTTGTTTTGAGGTCATTTTACTAATTCCAGTCTGAAATCTGCAGGAACATGTTTTTTTGTCAGGCTCTGCCGGAAGAAGCTTGTTCTGACAGTTTCAACTTGTTTTGAGGTTATTTTTCTTCTTTCAGTCTGAAAAATGCAGTAGCATGTCCTTTTGTCAGCATCTGCCGGAAGAAGCTTGTTCTGACAGTTTCAACTTGTTTTGAGGTCATTTTACTAATTCCAGTCTGAAATCTGCAGGAACATGTTTTTTTGTCAGGCTCTGCCGGAAGAAGCTTGTTCTGACAGTTTCAACTTGTTTTGAGGTCATTTTTCTTCTTTCAGTCTGAAAAGTGCAGTAGCATGTCCTTTTGTCAGCATCTGCCGGAAGAAGCTTGTTCTGACAGTTTCAACTTGTTTTGAGGTCATTTTTCTTCTTTCAGTCTGAAAAATGCAGTAGCATGTCCTTTTGTCAGCATCTGCCGGAAGAAGCTTGTTCTGACAGTTTCAACTTGTTTTGAGGTCATTTTACTAATTCCAGTCTGAAATCTGCAGGAACATGTTTTTTTGTCAGGCTCTGCCGGAAGAAGCTTGTTCTGACAGTTTCAACTTGTTTGAGGTCATTTTTCTTCTTTCAGTCTGAAAAGTGCAGTAGCATGTCCTTTTGTCAGCATCTGCCGGAAGAAGCTTGTTCTGACAGTTTCAACTTGTTTTGAGGTCATTTTTCTTCTTTCAGTCTGAAAAATGCAGTAGCATGTCCTTTTGTCAGCATCTGCCGGAAGAAGCTTGTTCTGACGTTTCAACTTGTTTTGAGGTCATTTTTCTTCTTTCAGTCTGAAAAATGCAGTAGCATGTCCTTTTGTCAGCATCTGCCGGAAGAAGCTTGTTCTGACAGTTTCAACTTGTTTTGAGGTCATTTTACTAATTCCAGTCTGAAATCTGCAGGAACATGTTTTTTTGTCAGGCTCTGCCGGAAGAAGCTTGTTCTGACAGTTTCAACTTGTTTTGAGGTCATTTTTCTTCTTTCAGTCTGAAAAATGCAGTAGCATGTCCTTTTGTCAGCATCTGCCGGAAGAAGCTTGTTCTGACAGTTTCAACTTGTTTTGAGGTCATTTTACTAATTCCAGTCTGAAATCTGCAGGAACATGTTTTTTTGTCAGGCTCTGCCGGAAGAAGCTTGTTCTGACAGTTTCAACTTGTTTTGAGGTCATTTTTCTTCTTTCAGTCTGAAATATGCAGTAGCATGTCCTTTTGTCAGCATCTGCCGGAAGAAGCTTGTTCTGACAGTTTCAACTTGTTTTGAGGTCATTTTTCTTCTTTCAGTCTGAAAAATGCAGTAGCATGTCCTTTTGTCAGCATCTGCCGGAAGAAGCTTGTTCTGACAGTTTCAACTTGTTTTGAGGTCATTTTTCTTCTTTCAGTCTGAAAAATGCAGTAGCATGTCCTTTTGTCAGCATCTGCCGGAAGAAGCTTGTTCTGACAGTTTCAACTTGTTTTGAGGTCATTTTACTAATTCCAGTCTGAAATCTGCAGGAACATGTTTTTTTGTCAGGCTCTGCCGGAAGAAGCTTGTTCTGACAGTTTCAACTTGTTTTGAGGTCATTTTTCTTCTTTCAGTCTGAAAAATGCAGTAGCATGTCCTTTTGTCAGCATCTGCCGGAAGAAGCTTGTTCTGACAGTTTCAACTTGTTTTGAGGTCATTTTTCTTCTTTCAGTCTGAAAAATGCAGTAGCATGTCCTTTTGTCAGCATCTGCCGGAAGAAGCTTGTTCTGACAGTTTCAACTTGTTTTGAGGTCATTTTTCTTCTTTCAGTCTGAAAAATGCAGTAGCATGTCCTTTTGTCAGCATCTGCCGGAAGAAGCTTGTTCTGACAGTTTCAACTTGTTTTGAGGTCATTTTTCTTCTTTCAGTTGAAAAATGCAGTAGCATGTCCTTTTGTCAGCATCTGCCGGAAGAAGCTTGTTCTGACAGTTTCAACTTGTTTTGAGGTCATTTTTCTTCTTTCAGTCTGAAAAATGCAGTAGCATGTCCTTTTGTCAGCATCTGCCGGAAGAAGCTTGTTCTGACAGTTTCAACTTGTTTACAGGTCATTTTACTAATTCCAGTCTGAAATCTGCAGGAACATGTTTTCTTGTCAGGCTCTGCCAGAAGAAGCTTGTTCTGACAGTTTCAACTTGTTTTGAGGTCATTTTTCTTCTTTCAGTCTGAAAAATGCAGTAGCATGTCCTTTTGTCAGCATCTGCCGGAAGAAGCTTGTTCTGACAGTTTCAACTTGTTTTGAGGTCATTTTACTAATTCCAGTCTGTAATCTGCAGGAACATGTTTTTTTGTCAGGCTCTGCCGGAAGAAGCTTGTTCTGACAGTTTCAACTTGTTTGAGGTCATTTTTCTTCTTTCAGTCTGAAAAATGCAGTAGCATGTCCTTTTGTCAGCATCTGCCGGAAGAAGCTTGTTCTGACAGTTTCAACTTGTTTTGAGGTCATTTTACTAATTCCAGTCTGAAATCTGCAGGAACATGTTTTTTTGTCAGGCTCTGCCGGAAGAAGCTTGTTCTGACAGTTTCAACTTGTTTTGAGGTCATTTTTCTTCTTTCAGTCTGAAAAATGCAGTAGCATGTCCTTTTGTCAGCATCTGCCGGAAGAAGCTTGTTCTGACAGTTTCAACTTGTTTTGAGGTCATTTTTCTTCTTTCAGTCTGAAAAATGCAGTAGCATGTCCTTTTGTCAGCATCTGCCGGAAGAAGCTTGTTCTGACAGTTTCAACTTGTTTTGAGGTCATTTTACTAATTCCAGTCTGAAATCTGCAGGAACATGTTTTTTTGTCAGGCTCTGCCGGAAGAAGCTTGTTCTGACAGTTTCAACTTGTTTTGAGGTCATTTTTCTTCTTTCAGTCTGAAATATGCAGTAGCATGTCCTTTTGTCAGCATCTGCCGGAAGAAGCTTGTTCTGACAGTTTCAACTTGTTTTGAGGTCATTTTTCTTCTTTCAGTCTGAAAAATGCAGTAGCATGTCCTTTTGTCAGCATCTGCCGGAAGAAGCTTGTTCTGACAGTTTCAACTTGTTTTGAGGTCATTTTTCTTCTTTCAGTCTGAAAAATGCAGTAGCATGTCCTTTTGTCAGCATCTGCCGGAAGAAGCTTGTTCTGACGTTTCAACTTGTTTTGAGGTCATTTTTCTTCTTTCAGTCTGAAAAATGCAGTAGCATGTCCTTTTGTCAGCATCTGCCGGAAGAAGCTTGTTCTGACAGTTTCAACTTGTTTTGAGGTCATTTTACTAATTCCAGTCTGAAATCTGCAGGAACATGTTTTTTTGTCAGGCTCTGCCGGAAGAAGCTTGTTCTGACAGTTTCAACTTGTTTTGAGGTCATTTTTCTTCTTTCAGTCTGAAAAATGCAGTAGCATGTCCTTTTGTCAGCATCTGCCGGAAGAAGCTTGTTCTGACAGTTTCAACTTGTTTTGAGGTCATTTTTCTTCTTTCAGTCTGAAAAATGCAGTAGCATGTCCTTTTGTCAGCATCTGCCGGAAGAAGCTTGTTCTGACAGTTTCAACTTGTTTTGAGGTCATTTTACTAATTCCAGTCTGAAATCTGCAGTAGCATGTCCTTTTGTCAGCATCTGCCGGAAGAAGCTTGTTCTGACAGTTTCAACTTGTTTTGAGGTCATTTTTCTTCTTTCAGTCTGAAAAGTGCAGTAGCATGTCCTTTTGTCAGCATCTGCCGGAAGAAGCTTGTTCTGACAGTTTCAACTTGTTTTGAGGTCATTTTTCTTCTTTCAGTCTGAAAAATGCAGTAGCATGTCCTTTTGTCAGCATCTGCCGGAAGAAGCTTGTTCTGACAGTTTCAACTTGTTTTGAGGTCATTTTACTAATTCCAGTCTGAAATCTGCAGGAACATGTTTTTTTGTCAGGCTCTGCCGGAAGAAGCTTGTTCTGACAGTTTCAACTTGTTTTGAGGTCATTTTTCTTCTTTCAGTCTGAAAAATGCAGTAGCATGTCCTTTTGTCAGCATCTGCCGGAAGAAGCTTGTTCTGACAGTTTCAACTTGTTTACAGGTCATTTTACTAATTCCAGTCTGAAATCTGCAGGAACATGTTTTCTTGTCAGGCTCTGCCAGAAGAAGCTTGTTCTGACAGTTTCAACTTGTTTTGAGGTCATTTTTCTTCTTTCAGTCTGAAAAATGCAGTAGCATGTCCTTTTGTCAGCATCTGCCGGAAGAAGCTTGTTCTGACAGTTTCAACTTGTTTTGAGGTCATTTTACTAATTCCAGTCTGAAATCTGCAGTAGCATGTCCTTTTGTCAGCATCTGCCGGAAGAAGCTTGTTCTGACAGTTTCAACTTGTTTTGAGGTCATTTTTCTTCTTTCAGTCTGAAAAGTGCAGTAGCATGTCCTTTTGTCAGCATCTGCCGGAAGAAGCTTGTTCTGACAGTTTCAACTTGTTTTGAGGTCATTTTTCTTCTTTCAGTCTGAAAAATGCAGTAGCATGTCCTTTTGTCAGCATCTGCCGGAAGAAGCTTGTTCTGACAGTTTCAACTTGTTTTGAGGTCATTTTACTAATTCCAGTCTGAAATCTGCAGGAACATGTTTTTTTGTCAGGCTCTGCCGGAAGAAGCTTGTTCTGACAGTTTCAACTTGTTTTGAGGTCATTTTTCTTCTTTCAGTCTGAAAAATGCAGTAGCATGTCCTTTTGTCAGCATCTGCCGGAAGAAGCTTGTTCTGACAGTTTCAACTTGTTTACAGGTCATTTTACTAATTCCAGTCTGAAATCTGCAGGAACATGTTTTCTTGTCAGGCTCTGCCAGAAGAAGCTTGTTCTGACAGTTTCAACTTGTTTTGAGGTCATTTTTCTTCTTTCAGTCTGAAAAATGCAGTAGCATGTCCTTTTGTCAGCATCTGCCGGAAGAAGCTTGTTCTGACAGTTTCAACTTGTTTTGAGGTCATTTTACTAATTCCAGTCTGAAATCTGCAGTAGCATGTCCTTTTGTCAGCATCTGCCGGAAGAAGCTTGTTCTGACAGTTTCAACTTGTTTTGAGGTCATTTTTCTTCTTTCAGTCTGAAAAGTGCAGTAGCATGTCCTTTTGTCAGCATCTGCCGGAAGAAGCTTGTTCTGACAGTTTCAACTTGTTTTGAGGTCATTTTTCTTCTTTCAGTCTGAAAAATGCAGTAGCATGTCCTTTTGTCAGCATCTGCCGGAAGAAGCTTGTTCTGACAGTTTCAACTTGTTTTGAGGTCATTTTTCTTCTTTCAGTCTGAAAAATGCAGTAGCATGTCCTTTTGTCAGCATCTGCCGGAAGAAGCTTGTTCTGACAGTTTCAACTTGTTTTGAGGTCATTTTACTAATTCCAGTCTGAAATCTGCAGTAGCATGTCCTTTTGTCAGCATCTGCCGGAAGAAGCTTGTTCTGACAGTTTCAACTTGTTTTGAGGTCATTTTTCTTCTTTCAGTCTGAAAAGTGCAGTAGCATGTCCTTTTGTCAGCATCTGCCGGAAGAAGCTTGTTCTGACAGTTTCAACTTGTTTTGAGGTCATTTTTCTTCTTTCAGTCTGAAAAATGCAGTAGCATGTCCTTTTGTCAGCATCTGCCGGAAGAAGCTTGTTCTGACGTTTCAACTTGTTTTGAGGTCATTTTTCTTCTTTCAGTCTGAAAAATGCAGTAGCATGTCCTTTTGTCAGCATCTGCCGGAAGAAGCTTGTTCTGACAGTTTCAACTTGTTTTGAGGTCATTTTACTAATTCCAGTCTGAAATCTGCAGGAACATGTTTTTTTGTCAGGCTCTGCCGGAAGAAGCTTGTTCTGACAGTTTCAACTTGTTTTGAGGTCATTTTTCTTCTTTCAGTCTGAAAAATGCAGTAGCATGTCCTTTTGTCAGCATCTGCCGGAAGAAGCTTGTTCTGACAGTTTCAACTTGTTTTGAGGTCATTTTACTAATTCCAGTCTGAAATCTGCAGGAACATGTTTTTTTGTCAGGCTCTGCCGGAAGAAGCTTGTTCTGACAGTTTCAACTTGTTTTGAGGTCATTTTTCTTCTTTCAGTCTGAAAAATGCAGTAGCATGTCCTTTTGTCAGCATCTGCCGGAAGAAGCTTGTTCTGACAGTTTCAACTTGTTTTGAGGTCATTTTTCTTCTTTCAGTCTGAAAAATGCAGTAGCATGTCCTTTTGTCAGCATCTGCCGGAAGAAGCTTGTTCTGACAGTTTCAACTTGTTTTGAGGTCATTTTACTAATTCCAGTCTGAAATCTGCAGGAACATGTTTTCTTGTCAGGCTCTGCCAGAAGAAGCTTGTTCTGACAGTTTCAACTTGTTTTGAGGTCATTTTTCTTCTTTCAGTCTGAAAAATGCAGTAGCATGTCCTTTTGTCAGCATCTGCCGGAAGAAGCTTGTTCTGACAGTTTCAACTTGTTTTGAGGTCATTTTACTAATTCCAGTCTGAAATCTGCAGTAGCATGTCCTTTTGTCAGCATCTGCCGGAAGAAGCTTGTTCTGACAGTTTCAACTTGTTTTGAGGTCATTTTTCTTCTTTCAGTCTGAAAAGTGCAGTAGCATGTCCTTTTGTCAGCATCTGCCGGAAGAAGCTTGTTCTGACAGTTTCAACTTGTTTTGAGGTCATTTTTCTTCTTTCAGTCTGAAAAATGCAGTAGCATGTCCTTTTGTCAGCATCTGCCGGAAGAAGCTTGTTCTGACAGTTTCAACTTGTTTTGAGGTCATTTTTCTTCTTTCAGTCTGAAAAATGCAGTAGCATGTCCTTTTGTCAGCATCTGCCGGAAGAAGCTTGTTCTGACAGTTTCAACTTGTTTTGAGGTCATTTTACTAATTCCAGTCTGAAATCTGCAGTAGCATGTCCTTTTGTCAGGCTCTGCCGGAAGAAGCTTGTTCTGACAGTTTCAACTTGTTTTGAGGTCATTTTTCTTCTTTCAGTCTGAAAAGTGCAGTAGCATGTCCTTTTGTCAGCATCTGCCGGAAGAAGCTTGTTCTGACAGTTTCAACTTGTTTTGAGGTCATTTTTCTTCTTTCAGTCTGAAAAATGCAGTAGCATGTCCTTTTGTCAGCATCTGCCGGAAGAAGCTTGTTCTGACGTTTCAACTTGTTTTGAGGTCATTTTTCTTCTTTCAGTCTGAAAAATGCAGTAGCATGTCCTTTTGTCAGCATCTGCCGGAAGAAGCTTGTTCTGACAGTTTCAACTTGTTTTGAGGTCATTTTTCTTCTTTCAGTCTGAAAAATGCAGTAGCATGTCCTTTTGTCAGCATCTGCCGGAAGAAGCTTGTTCTGACAGTTTCAACTTGTTTTGAGGTCATTTTACTAATTCCAGTCTGAAATCTGCAGGAACATGTTTTTTTGTCAGGCTCTGCCGGAAGAAGCTTGTTCTGACAGTTTCAACTTGTTTGAGGTCATTTTTCTTCTTTCAGTCTGAAAAATGCAGTAGCATGTCCTTTTGTCAGCATCTGCCGGAAGAAGCTTGTTCTGACAGTTTCAACTTGTTTTGAGGTCATTTTTCTTCTTTCAGTCTGAAAAATGCAGTAGCATGTCCTTTTGTCAGCATCTGCCGGAAGAAGCTTGTTCTGACAGTTTCAACTTGTTTTGAGGTCATTTTTCTTCTTTCAGTCTGAAAAATGCAGTAGCATGTCCTTTTGTCAGCATCTGCCGGAAGAAGCTTGTTCTGACGTTTCAACTTGTTTTGAGGTCATTTTTCTTCTTTCAGTCTGAAAAATGCAGTAGCATGTCCTTTTGTCAGCATCTGCCGGAAGAAGCTTGTTCTGACAGTTTCAACTTGTTTTGAGGTCATTTTACTAATTCCAGTCTGAAATCTGCAGGAACATGTTTTTTTGTCAGGCTCTGCCGGAAGAAGCTTGTTCTGACAGTTTCAACTTGTTTTGAGGTCATTTTTCTTCTTTCAGTCTGAAAAATGCAGTAGCATGTCCTTTTGTCAGCATCTGCCGGAAGAAGCTTGTTCTGACAGTTTCAACTTGTTTTGAGGTCATTTTACTAATTCCAGTCTGAAATCTGCAGGAACATGTTTTTTTGTCAGGCTCTGCCGGAAGAAGCTTGTTCTGACAGTTTCAACTTGTTTTGAGGTCATTTTTCTTCTTTCAGTCTGAAAAATGCAGTAGCATGTCCTTTTGTCAGCATCTGCCGGAAGAAGCTTGTTCTGACAGTTTCAACTTGTTTTGAGGTCATTTTTCTTCTTTCAGTCTGAAAAATGCAGTAGCATGTCCTTTTGTCAGCATCTGCCGGAAGAAGCTTGTTCTGACAGTTTCAACTTGTTTTGAGGTCATTTTTCTTCTTTCAGTCTGAAAAATGCAGTAGCATGTCCTTTTGTCAGCATCTGCCGGAAGAAGCTTGTTCTGACAGTTTCAACTTGTTTTGAGGTCATTTTTCTTCTTTCAGTCTGAAAAATGCAGTAGCATGTCCTTTTGTCAGCATCTGCCGGAAGAAGCTTGTTCTGACAGTTTCAACTTGTTTTGAGGTCATTTTTCTTCTTTCAGTCTGAAAAATGCAGTAGCATGTCCTTTTGTCAGCATCTGCCGGAAGAAGCTTGTTCTGACAGTTTCAACTTGTTTACAGGTCATTTTACTAATTCCAGTCTGAAATCTGCAGGAACATGTTTTCTTGTCAGGCTCTGCCAGAAGAAGCTTGTTCTGACAGTTTCAACTTGTTTTGAGGTCATTTTTCTTCTTTCAGTCTGAAAAATGCAGTAGCATGTCCTTTTGTCAGCATCTGCCGGAAGAAGCTTGTTCTGACAGTTTCAACTTGTTTTGAGGTCATTTTTCTTCTTTCAGTCTGAAAAATGCAGTAGCATGTCCTTTTGTCAGCATCTGCCGGAAGAAGCTTGTTCTGACAGTTTCAACTTGTTTTGAGGTCATTTTACTAATTCCAGTCTGAAATCTGCAGGAACATGTTTTTTTGTCAGGCTCTGCCGGAAGAAGCTTGTTCTGACAGTTTCAACTTGTTTGAGGTCATTTTTCTTCTTTCAGTCTGAAAAATGCAGTAGCATGTCCTTTTGTCAGCATCTGCCGGAAGAAGCTTGTTCTGACAGTTTCAACTTGTTTTGAGGTCATTTTACTAATTCCAGTCTGAAATCTGCAGGAACATGTTTTTTTGTCAGGCTCTGCCGGAAGAAGCTTGTTCTGACAGTTTCAACTTGTTTTGAGGTCATTTTACTAATTCCAGTCTGAAATCTGCAGGAACATGTTTTTTTGTCAGGCTCTGCCGGAAGAAGCTTGTTCTGACAGTTTCAACTTGTTTTGAGGTCATTTTTCTTCTTTCAGTCTGAAAAATGCAGTAGCATGTCCTTTTGTCAGCATCTGCCGGAAGAAGCTTGTTCTGACAGTTTCAACTTGTTTTGAGGTCATTTTTCTTCTTTCAGTCTGAAAAATGCAGTAGCATGTCCTTTTGTCAGCATCTGCCGGAAGAAGCTTGTTCTGACAGTTTCAACTTGTTTTGAGGTCATTTTTCTTCTTTCAGTCTGAAAAATGCAGTAGCATGTCCTTTTGTCAGCATCTGCCGGAAGAAGCTTGTTCTGACAGTTTCAACTTGTTTTGAGGTCATTTTTCTTCTTTCAGTCTGAAAAATGCAGTAGCATGTCCTTTTGTCAGCATCTGCCGGAAGAAGCTTGTTCTGACAGTTTCAACTTGTTTACAGGTCATTTTACTAATTCCAGTCTGAAATCTGCAGGAACATGTTTTCTTGTCAGGCTCTGCCAGAAGAAGCTTGTTCTGACAGTTTCAACTTGTTTTGAGGTCATTTTTCTTCTTTCAGTCTGAAAAATGCAGTAGCATGTCCTTTTGTCAGCATCTGCCGGAAGAAGCTTGTTCTGACAGTTTCAACTTGTTTTGAGGTCATTTTTCTTCTTTCAGTCTGAAAAATGCAGTAGCATGTCCTTTTGTCAGCATCTGCCGGAAGAAGCTTGTTCTGACAGTTTCAACTTGTTTTGAGGTCATTTTTCTTCTTTCAGTCTGAAAAATGCAGTAGCATGTCCTTTTGTCAGCATCTGCCGGAAGAAGCTTGTTCTGACAGTTTCAACTTGTTTTGAGGTCATTTTTCTTCTTTCAGTCTGAAAAATGCAGTAGCATGTCCTTTTGTCAGCATCTGCCGGAAGAAGCTTGTTCTGACAGTTTCAACTTGTTTTGAGGTCATTTTTCTTCTTTCAGTCTGAAAAATGCAGTAGCATGTCCTTTTGTCAGCATCTGCCGGAAGAAGCTTGTTCTGACAGTTTCAACTTGTTTTGAGGTCATTTTTCTTCTTTCAGTCTGAAAAATGCAGTAGCATGTCCTTTTGTCAGCATCTGCCGGAAGAAGCTTGTTCTGACAGTTTCAACTTGTTTACAGGTCATTTTACTAATTCCAGTCTGAAATCTGCAGGAACATGTTTTCTTGTCAGGCTCTGCCAGAAGAAGCTTGTTCTGACAGTTTCAACTTGTTTTGAGGTCATTTTTCTTCTTTCAGTCTGAAAAATGCAGTAGCATGTCCTTTTGTCAGCATCTGCCGGAAGAAGCTTGTTCTGACAGTTTCAACTTGTTTTGAGGTCATTTTTCTTCTTTCAGTCTGAAAAATGCAGTAGCATGTCCTTTTGTCAGCATCTGCCGGAAGAAGCTTGTTCTGACAGTTTCAACTTGTTTTGAGGTCATTTTTCTTCTTTCAGTCTGAAAAATGCAGTAGCATGTCCTTTTGTCAGCATCTGCCGGAAGAAGCTTGTTCTGACAGTTTCAACTTGTTTACAGGTCATTTTACTAATTCCAGTCTGAAATCTGCAGGAACATGTTTTCTTGTCAGGCTCTGCCAGAAGAAGCTTGTTCTGACAGTTTCAACTTGTTTTGAGGTCATTTTTCTTCTTTCAGTCTGAAAAATGCAGTAGCATGTCCTTTTGTCAGCATCTGCCGGAAGAAGCTTGTTCTGACAGTTTCAACTTGTTTTGAGGTCATTTTTCTTCTTTCAGTCTGAAAAATGCAGTAGCATGTCCTTTTGTCAGCATCTGCCGGAAGAAGCTTGTTCTGACAGTTTCAACTTGTTTTGAGGTCATTTTACTAATTCCAGTCTGAAATCTGCAGGAACATGTTTTTTTGTCAGGCTCTGCCGGAAGAAGCTTGTTCTGACAGTTTCAACTTGTTTGAGGTCATTTTTCTTCTTTCAGTCTGAAAAATGCAGTAGCATGTCCTTTTGTCAGCATCTGCCGGAAGAAGCTTGTTCTGACAGTTTCAACTTGTTTTGAGGTCATTTTACTAATTCCAGTCTGAAATCTGCAGGAACATGTTTTTTTGTCAGGCTCTGCCGGAAGAAGCTTGTTCTGACAGTTTCAACTTGTTTTGAGGTCATTTTACTAATTCCAGTCTGAAATCTGCAGGAACATGTTTTTTTGTCAGGCTCTGCCGGAAGAAGCTTGTTCTGACAGTTTCAACTTGTTTTGAGGTCATTTTTCTTCTTTCAGTCTGAAAAATGCAGTAGCATGTCCTTTTGTCAGCATCTGCCGGAAGAAGCTTGTTCTGACAGTTTCAACTTGTTTTGAGGTCATTTTTCTTCTTTCAGTCTGAAAAATGCAGTAGCATGTCCTTTTGTCAGCATCTGCCGGAAGAAGCTTGTTCTGACAGTTTCAACTTGTTTTGAGGTCATTTTACTAATTCCAGTCTGAAATCTGCAGGAACATGTTTTTTTGTCAGGCTCTGCCGGAAGAAGCTTGTTCTGACAGTTTCAACTTGTTTTGAGGTCATTTTTCTTCTTTCAGTCTGAAATATGCAGTAGCATGTCCTTTTGTCAGCATCTGCCGGAAGAAGCTTGTTCTGACAGTTTCAACTTGTTTTGAGGTCATTTTTCTTCTTTCAGTCTGAAAAATGCAGTAGCATGTCCTTTTGTCAGCATCTGCCGGAAGAAGCTTGTTCTGACAGTTTCAACTTGTTTTGAGGTCATTTTTATTCTTTCAGTCTGAAAAATGCAGTAGCATGTCCTTTTGTCAGCATCTGCCGGAAGAAGCTTGTTCTGACGTTTCAACTTGTTTTGAGGTCATTTTTCTTCTTTCAGTCTGAAAAATGCAGTAGCATGTCCTTTTGTCAGCATCTGCCGGAAGAAGCTTGTTCTGACAGTTTCAACTTGTTTTGAGGTCATTTTACTAATTCCAGTCTGAAATCTGCAGGAACATGTTTTTTTGTCAGGCTCTGCCGGAAGAAGCTTGTTCTGACAGTTTCAACTTGTTTTGAGGTCATTTTTCTTCTTTCAGTCTGAAAAATGCAGTAGCATGTCCTTTTGTCAGCATCTGCCGGAAGAAGCTTGTTCTGACAGTTTCAACTTGTTTTGAGGTCATTTTTCTTCTTTCAGTCTGAAAAATGCAGTAGCATGTCCTTTTGTCAGCATCTGCCGGAAGAAGCTTGTTCTGACAGTTTCAACTTGTTTTGAGGTCATTTTACTAATTCCAGTCTGAAATCTGCAGGAACATGTTTTTTTGTCAGGCTCTGCCGGAAGAAGCTTGTTCTGACAGTTTCAACTTGTTTTGAGGTCATTTTTCTTCTTTCAGTCTGAAAAATGCAGTAGCATGTCCTTTTGTCAGCATCTGCCGGAAGAAGCTTGTTCTGACAGTTTCAACTTGTTTTGAGGTCATTTTTCTTCTTTCAGTCTGAAAAATGCAGTAGCATGTCCTTTTGTCAGCATCTGCCGGAAGAAGCTTGTTCTGACAGTTTCAACTTGTTTTGAGGTCATTTTACTAATTCCAGTCTGAAATCTGCAGGAACATGTTTTTTTGTCAGGCTCTGCCGGAAGAAGCTTGTTCTGACAGTTTCAACTTGTTTTGAGGTCATTTTTCTTCTTTCAGTCTGAAATATGCAGTAGCATGTCCTTTTGTCAGCATCTGCCGGAAGAAGCTTGTTCTGACAGTTTCAACTTGTTTTGAGGTCATTTTTCTTCTTTCAGTCTGAAAAATGCAGTAGCATGTCCTTTTGTCAGCATCTGCCGGAAGAAGCTTGTTCTGACAGTTTCAACTTGTTTTGAGGTCATTTTTATTCTTTCAGTCTGAAAAATGCAGTAGCATGTCCTTTTGTCAGCATCTGCCGGAAGAAGCTTGTTCTGACGTTTCAACTTGTTTTGAGGTCATTTTTCTTCTTTCAGTCTGAAAAATGCAGTAGCATGTCCTTTTGTCAGCATCTGCCGGAAGAAGCTTGTTCTGACAGTTTCAACTTGTTTTGAGGTCATTTTACTAATTCCAGTCTGAAATCTGCAGGAACATGTTTTTTTGTCAGGCTCTGCCGGAAGAAGCTTGTTCTGACAGTTTCAACTTGTTTTGAGGTCATTTTTCTTCTTTCAGTCTGAAAAATGCAGTAGCATGTCCTTTTGTCAGCATCTGCCGGAAGAAGCTTGTTCTGACAGTTTCAACTTGTTTTGAGGTCATTTTTCTTCTTTCAGTCTGAAAAATGCAGTAGCATGTCCTTTTGTCAGCATCTGCCGGAAGAAGCTTGTTCTGACAGTTTCAACTTGTTTTGAGGTCATTTTACTAATTCCAGTCTGAAATCTGCAGGAACATGTTTTTTTGTCAGGCTCTGCCGGAAGAAGCTTGTTCTGACAGTTTCAACTTGTTTTGAGGTCATTTTTCTTCTTTCAGTCTGAAATATGCAGTAGCATGTCCTTTTGTCAGCATCTGCCGGAAGAAGCTTGTTCTGACAGTTTCAACTTGTTTTGAGGTCATTTTTCTTCTTTCAGTCTGAAAAATGCAGTAGCATGTCCTTTTGTCAGCATCTGCCGGAAGAAGCTTGTTCTGACAGTTTCAACTTGTTTTGAGGTCATTTTTATTCTTTCAGTCTGAAAAATGCAGTAGCATGTCCTTTTGTCAGCATCTGCCGGAAGAAGCTTGTTCTGACGTTTCAACTTGTTTTGAGGTCATTTTTCTTCTTTCAGTCTGAAAAATGCAGTAGCATGTCCTTTTGTCAGCATCTGCCGGAAGAAGCTTGTTCTGACAGTTTCAACTTGTTTTGAGGTCATTTTACTAATTCCAGTCTGAAATCTGCAGGAACATGTTTTTTTGTCAGGCTCTGCCGGAAGAAGCTTGTTCTGACAGTTTCAACTTGTTTTGAGGTCATTTTTCTTCTTTCAGTCTGAAAAATGCAGTAGCATGTCCTTTTGTCAGCATCTGCCGGAAGAAGCTTGTTCTGACAGTTTCAACTTGTTTTGAGGTCATTTTTCTTCTTTCAGTCTGAAAAATGCAGTAGCATGTCCTTTTGTCAGCATCTGCCGGAAGAAGCTTGTTCTGACAGTTTCAACTTGTTTACAGGTCATTTTACTAATTCCAGTCTGAAATCTGCAGGAACATGTTTTCTTGTCAGGCTCTGCCAGAAGAAGCTTGTTCTGACAGTTTCAACTTGTTTTGAGGTCATTTTTCTTCTTTCAGTCTGAAAAATGCAGTAGCATGTCCTTTTGTCAGCATCTGCCGGAAGAAGCTTGTTCTGACAGTTTCAACTTGTTTTGAGGTCATTTTACTAATTCCAGTCTGAAATCTGCAGTAGCATGTCCTTTTGTCAGCATCTGCCGGAAGAAGCTTGTTCTGACAGTTTCAACTTGTTTTGAGGTCATTTTACTAATTCCAGTCTGAAATCTGCAGGAACATGTTTTTTTGTCAGGCTCTGCCGGAAGAAGCTTGTTCTGACAGTTTCAACTTGTTTGAGGTCATTTTTCTTCTTTCAGTCTGAAAAATGCAGTAGCATGTCCTTTTGTCAGCATCTGCCGGAAGAAGCTTGTTCTGACAGTTTCAACTTGTTTTGAGGTCATTTTACTAATTCCAGTCTGAAATCTGCAGTAGCATGTCCTTTTGTCAGCATCTGCCGGAAGAAGCTTGTTCTGACAGTTTCAACTTGTTTTGAGGTCATTTTTCTTCTTTCAGTCTGAAAAATGCAGTAGCATGTCCTTTTGTCAGCATCTGCCGGAAGAAGCTTGTTCTGACAGTTTCAACTTGTTTTGAGGTCATTTTACTAATTCCAGTCTGAAATCTGCAGGAACATGTTTTTTTGTCAGGCTCTGCCGGAAGAAGCTTGTTCTGACAGTTTCAACTTGTTTGAGGTCATTTTTCTTCTTTCAGTCTGAAAAATGCAGTAGCATGTCCTTTTGTCAGCATCTGCCGGAAGAAGCTTGTTCTGACAGTTTCAACTTGTTTTGAGGTCATTTTTCTTCTTTCAGTCTGAAAAATGCAGTAGCATGTCCTTTTGTCAGCATCTGCCGGAAGAAGCTTGTTCTGACAGTTTCAACTTGTTTTGAGGTCATTTTTCTTCTTTCAGTCTGAAAAATGCAGTAGCATGTCCTTTTGTCAGCATCTGCCGGAAGAAGCTTGTTCTGACGTTTCAACTTGTTTTGAGGTCATTTTTCTTCTTTCAGTCTGAAAAATGCAGTAGCATGTTGTCAGCATCTGCCGGAAGAAGCTTGTTCTGACAGTTTCAACTTGTTTTGAGGTCATTTTACTAATTCCAGTCTGAAATCTGCAGGAACATGTTTTTTTGTCAGGCTCTGCCGGAAGAAGCTTGTTCTGACAGTTTCAACTTGTTTTGAGGTCATTTTTCTTCTTTCAGTCTGAAAAATGCAGTAGCATGTCCTTTTGTCAGCATCTGCCGGAAGAAGCTTGTTCTGACAGTTTCAACTTGTTTTGAGGTCATTTTACTAATTCCAGTCTGAAATCTGCAGGAACATGTTTTTTTGTCAGGCTCTGCCGGAAGAAGCTTGTTCTGACAGTTTCAACTTGTTTTGAGGTCATTTTTCTTCTTTCAGTCTGAAAAATGCAGTAGCATGTCCTTTTGTCAGCATCTGCCGGAAGAAGCTTGTTCTGACAGTTTCAACTTGTTTTGAGGTCATTTTTCTTCTTTCAGTCTGAAAAATGCAGTAGCATGTCCTTTTGTCAGCATCTGCCGGAAGAAGCTTGTTCTGACAGTTTCAACTTGTTTTGAGGTCATTTTTCTTCTTTCAGTCTGAAAAATGCAGTAGCATGTCCTTTTGTCAGCATCTGCCGGAAGAAGCTTGTTCTGACAGTTTCAACTTGTTTTGAGGTCATTTTTCTTCTTTCAGTCTGAAAAATGCAGTAGCATGTCCTTTTGTCAGCATCTGCCGGAAGAAGCTTGTTCTGACAGTTTCAACTTGTTTTGAGGTCATTTTTCTTCTTTCAGTCTGAAAAATGCAGTAGCATGTCCTTTTGTCAGCATCTGCCGGAAGAAGCTTGTTCTGACAGTTTCAACTTGTTTACAGGTCATTTTACTAATTCCAGTCTGAAATCTGCAGGAACATGTTTTCTTGTCAGGCTCTGCCAGAAGAAGCTTGTTCTGACAGTTTCAACTTGTTTTGAGGTCATTTTTCTTCTTTCAGTCTGAAAAATGCAGTAGCATGTCCTTTTGTCAGCATCTGCCGGAAGAAGCTTGTTCTGACAGTTTCAACTTGTTTTGAGGTCATTTTTCTTCTTTCAGTCTGAAAAATGCAGTAGCATGTCCTTTTGTCAGCATCTGCCGGAAGAAGCTTGTTCTGACAGTTTCAACTTGTTTTGAGGTCATTTTACTAATTCCAGTCTGAAATCTGCAGGAACATGTTTTTTTGTCAGGCTCTGCCGGAAGAAGCTTGTTCTGACAGTTTCAACTTGTTTTGAGGTCATTTTACTAATTCCAGTCTGAAATCTGCAGGAACATGTTTTTTTGTCAGGCTCTGCCGGAAGAAGCTTGTTCTGACAGTTTCAACTTGTTTTGAGGTCATTTTTCTTCTTTCAGTCTGAAAAATGCAGTAGCATGTCCTTTTGTCAGCATCTGCCGGAAGAAGCTTGTTCTGACAGTTTCAACTTGTTTTGAGGTCATTTTTCTTCTTTCAGTCTGAAAAATGCAGTAGCATGTCCTTTTGTCAGCATCTGCCGGAAGAAGCTTGTTCTGACAGTTTCAACTTGTTTTGAGGTCATTTTTCTTCTTTCAGTCTGAAAAATGCAGTAGCATGTCCTTTTGTCAGCATCTGCCGGAAGAAGCTTGTTCTGACAGTTTCAACTTGTTTTGAGGTCATTTTTCTTCTTTCAGTCTGAAAAATGCAGTAGCATGTCCTTTTGTCAGCATCTGCCGGAAGAAGCTTGTTCTGACAGTTTCAACTTGTTTACAGGTCATTTTACTAATTCCAGTCTGAAATCTGCAGGAACATGTTTTCTTGTCAGGCTCTGCCAGAAGAAGCTTGTTCTGACAGTTTCAACTTGTTTTGAGGTCATTTTTCTTCTTTCAGTCTGAAAAATGCAGTAGCATGTCCTTTTGTCAGCATCTGCCGGAAGAAGCTTGTTCTGACAGTTTCAACTTGTTTTGAGGTCATTTTTCTTCTTTCAGTCTGAAAAATGCAGTAGCATGTCCTTTTGTCAGCATCTGCCGGAAGAAGCTTGTTCTGACAGTTTCAACTTGTTTTGAGGTCATTTTACTAATTCCAGTCTGAAATCTGCAGGAACATGTTTTTTTGTCAGGCTCTGCCGGAAGAAGCTTGTTCTGACAGTTTCAACTTGTTTGAGGTCATTTTTCTTCTTTCAGTCTGAAAAATGCAGTAGCATGTCCTTTTGTCAGCATCTGCCGGAAGAAGCTTGTTCTGACAGTTTCAACTTGTTTTGAGGTCATTTTACTAATTCCAGTCTGAAATCTGCAGGAACATGTTTTTTTGTCAGGCTCTGCCGGAAGAAGCTTGTTCTGACAGTTTCAACTTGTTTTGAGGTCATTTTACTAATTCCAGTCTGAAATCTGCAGGAACATGTTTTTTTGTCAGGCTCTGCCGGAAGAAGCTTGTTCTGACAGTTTCAACTTGTTTTGAGGTCATTTTTCTTCTTTCAGTCTGAAAAATGCAGTAGCATGTCCTTTTGTCAGCATCTGCCGGAAGAAGCTTGTTCTGACAGTTTCAACTTGTTTTGAGGTCATTTTTCTTCTTTCAGTCTGAAAAATGCAGTAGCATGTCCTTTTGTCAGCATCTGCCGGAAGAAGCTTGTTCTGACAGTTTCAACTTGTTTTGAGGTCATTTTTCTTCTTTCAGTCTGAAAAATGCAGTAGCATGTCCTTTTGTCAGCATCTGCCGGAAGAAGCTTGTTCTGACAGTTTCAACTTGTTTTGAGGTCATTTTTCTTCTTTCAGTCTGAAAAATGCAGTAGCATGTCCTTTTGTCAGCATCTGCCGGAAGAAGCTTGTTCTGACAGTTTCAACTTGTTTACAGGTCATTTTACTAATTCCAGTCTGAAATCTGCAGGAACATGTTTTCTTGTCAGGCTCTGCCAGAAGAAGCTTGTTCTGACAGTTTCAACTTGTTTTGAGGTCATTTTTCTTCTTTCAGTCTGAAAAATGCAGTAGCATGTCCTTTTGTCAGCATCTGCCGGAAGAAGCTTGTTCTGACAGTTTCAACTTGTTTTGAGGTCATTTTTTGCTTCTTTCAGTCTGAAAAATGCAGTAGCATGTCCTTTTGTCAGCATCTGCCGGAAGAAGCTTGTTCTGACAGTTTCAACTTGTTTTGAGGTCATTTTACTAATTCCAGTCTGAAATCTGCAGGAACATGTTTTTTTGTCAGGCTCTGCCGGAAGAAGCTTGTTCTGACAGTTTCAACTTGTTTGAGGTCATTTTTCTTCTTTCAGTCTGAAAAATGCAGTAGCATGTCCTTTTGTCAGCATCTGCCGGAAGAAGCTTGTTCTGACAGTTTCAACTTGTTTTGAGGTCATTTTACTAATTCCAGTCTGAAATCTGCAGGAACATGTTTTTTTGTCAGGCTCTGCCGGAAGAAGCTTGTTCTGACAGTTTCAACTTGTTTTGAGGTCATTTTACTAATTCCAGTCTGAAATCTGCAGGAACATGTTTTTTTGTCAGGCTCTGCCGGAAGAAGCTTGTTCTGACAGTTTCAACTTGTTTTGAGGTCATTTTTCTTCTTTCAGTCTGAAAAATGCAGTAGCATGTCCTTTTGTCAGCATCTGCCGGAAGAAGCTTGTTCTGACAGTTTCAACTTGTTTTGAGGTCATTTTTCTTCTTTCAGTCTGAAAAATGCAGTAGCATGTCCTTTTGTCAGCATCTGCCGGAAGAAGCTTGTTCTGACAGTTTCAACTTGTTTTGAGGTCATTTTTCTTCTTTCAGTCTGAAAAATGCAGTAGCATGTCCTTTTGTCAGCATCTGCCGGAAGAAGCTTGTTCTGACAGTTTCAACTTGTTTTGAGGTCATTTTTCTTCTTTCAGTCTGAAAAATGCAGTAGCATGTCCTTTTGTCAGCATCTGCCGGAAGAAGCTTGTTCTGACAGTTTCAACTTGTTTTGAGGTCATTTTACTAATTCCAGTCTGAAATCTGCAGGAACATGTTTTTTTGTCAGCATCTGCCGGAAGAAGCTTGTTCTGACAGTTTCAACTTGTTTTGAGGTCATTTTACTAATTCCAGTCTGAAATCTGCAGGAACATGTTTTTTTGTCAGGCTCTGCCGGAAGAAGCTTGTTCTGACAGTTTCAACTTGTATTGAGGTCATTTTTCTTCTTTCAGTCTGAAAAATGCAGCAGCATGTCCTTTTGTCAGCATCTGCCGGAAGAAGCTTGTTCTGACAGTTTCAACTTGTTTTGAGGTCATTTTACTAATTCCAGTCCGAAATCTGCAGGAACATGTTTTTTTGTCAGCATCTGCCGGAAGAAGCTTGTTCTGACGTTTCAACTTGTTTTGAGGTCATTTTTCTTCTTTCAGTCTGAAAAATGCAGTAGCATGTCCTTTTGTCAGCATCTGCCGGAAGAAGCTTGTTCTGACAGTTTCAACTTGTTTTGAGGTCATTTTTCTTCTTTCAGTCTGAAAAATGCAGTAGCAGTCCTTTTGTCAGCATCTGCCGGAAGAAGCTTGTTCTGACAGTTTCAACTTGTTTTGAGGTCATTTTTCTTCTTTCAGTCTGAAAAATGCAGTAGCATGTCCTTTTGTCAGCATCTGCCGGAAGAAGCTTGTTCTGACAGTTTCAACTTGTTTTGAGGTCATTTTTCTTCTTTCAGTCTGAAAAATGCAGTAGCATGTCCTTTTGTCAGCATCTGCCGGAAGAAGCTTGTTCTGACAGTTTCAACTTGTTTTGAGGTCATTTTTCTTCTTTCAGTCTGAAAAATGCAGTAGCATGTCCTTTTGTCAGCATCTGCCGGAAGAAGCTTGTTCTGACAGTTTCAACTTGTTTTGAGGTCATTTTACTAATTCCAGTCTGAAAAATGCAGTAGCATGTCCTTTTGTCAGCATCTGCCGGAAGAAGCTTGTTCTGACAGTTTCAACTTGTATTGAGGTCATTTTTCTTCTTTCAGTCTGAAAAATGCAGTAGCATGTC
This sequence comes from Brachionichthys hirsutus, assembly GCF_040956055.1. Lineage (NCBI taxonomy): Eukaryota > Metazoa > Chordata > Actinopteri > Lophiiformes > Brachionichthyidae > Brachionichthys > Brachionichthys hirsutus. Next base: position 101,106 of record NW_027180425.1, read on the forward strand.
CTTTTGTCAGCATCTGCCGGAAGAAGCTTGTTCTGACAGTTTCAACTTGTTTTGAGGTCATTTTTCTTCTTTCAGTCTGAAAAATGCAGTAGCATGTCCTTTTGTCAGCATCTGCCGGAAGAAGCTTGTTCTGACAGTTTCAACTTGTTTTGAGGTCATTTTACTAATTTCAGTCTGAAATCTGCAGTAGCATGTCCTTTTGTCAGCATCTGCCGGAAGAAGCTTGTTCTGACAGTTTCAACTTGTTTTGAGGTCATTTTTCTTCTTTCAGTCTGAAAAATGCAGTAGCATGTCCTTTTGTCAGCATCTGCCGGAAGAAGCTTGTTCTGACAGTTTCAACTTGTTTTGAGGTCATTTTTCTTCTTTCAGTCTGAAAAATGCAGTAGCATGTCCTTTTGTCAGCATCTGCCGGAAGAAGCTTGTTCTGACAGTTTCAACTTGTTTTGAGGTCATTTTTCTTCTTTCAGTCTGAAAAATGCAGTAGCATGTCCTTTTGTCAGCATCTGCCGGAAGAAGCTTGTTCTGACAGTTTCAACTTGTTTTGAGGTCATTTTTCTTCTTTCAGTCTGAAAAATGCAGTAGCATGTCCTTTTGTCAGCATCTGCCGGAAGAAGCTTGTTCTGACAGTTTCAACTTGTTTTGAGGTCATTTTTCTTCTTTCAGTCTGAAAAATGCAGTAGCATGTCCTTTTGTCAGCATCTGCCGGAAGAAGCTTGTTCTGACAGTTTCAACTTGTTTACAGGTCATTTTACTAATTCCAGTCTGAAATCTGCAGGAACATGTTTTCTTGTCAGGCTCTGCCAGAAGAAGCTTGTTCTGACAGTTTCAACTTGTTTTGAGGTCATTTTTCTTCTTTCAGTCTGAAAAATGCAGTAGCATGTCCTTTTGTCAGCATCTGCCGGAAGAAGCTTGTTCTGACAGTTTCAACTTGTTTTGAGGTCATTTTTCTTCTTTCAGTCTGAAAAATGCAGTAGCATGTCCTTTTGTCAGCATCTGCCGGAAGAAGCTTGTTCTGACAGTTTCAACTTGTTTTGAGGTCATTTTACTAATTCCAGTCTGAAATCTGCAGGAACATGTTTTTTTGTCAGGCTCTGCCGGAAGAAGCTTGTTCTGACAGTTTCAACTTGTTTGAGGTCATTTTTCTTCTTTCAGTCTGAAAAATGCAGTAGCATGTCCTTTTGTCAGCATCTGCCGGAAGAAGCTTGTTCTGACAGTTTCAACTTGTTTTGAGGTCATTTTACTAATTCCAGTCTGAAATCTGCAGGAACATGTTTTTTTGTCAGGCTCTGCCGGAAGAAGCTTGTTCTGACAGTTTCAACTTGTTTTGAGGTCATTTTACTAATTCCAGTCTGAAATCTGCAGGAACATGTTTTTTTGTCAGGCTCTGCCGGAAGAAGCTTGTTCTGACAGTTTCAACTTGTTTTGAGGTCATTTTTCTTCTTTCAGTCTGAAAAATGCAGTAGCATGTCCTTTTGTCAGCATCTGCCGGAAGAAGCTTGTTCTGACAGTTTCAACTTGTTTTGAGGTCATTTTTCTTCTTTCAGTCTGAAAAATGCAGTAGCATGTCCTTTTGTCAGCATCTGCCGGAAGAAGCTTGTTCTGACAGTTTCAACTTGTTTTGAGGTCATTTTTCTTCTTTCAGTCTGAAAAATGCAGTAGCATGTCCTTTTGTCAGCATCTGCCGGAAGAAGCTTGTTCTGACAGTTTCAACTTGTTTTGAGGTCATTTTTCTTCTTTCAGTCTGAAAAATGCAGTAGCATGTCCTTTTGTCAGCATCTGCCGGAAGAAGCTTGTTCTGACAGTTTCAACTTGTTTACAGGTCATTTTACTAATTCCAGTCTGAAATCTGCAGGAACATGTTTTCTTGTCAGGCTCTGCCAGAAGAAGCTTGTTCTGACAGTTTCAACTTGTTTTGAGGTCATTTTTCTTCTTTCAGTCTGAAAAATGCAGTAGCATGTCCTTTTGTCAGCATCTGCCGGAAGAAGCTTGTTCTGACAGTTTCAACTTGTTTTGAGGTCATTTTTTGCTTCTTTCAGTCTGAAAAATGCAGTAGCATGTCCTTTTGTCAGCATCTGCCGGAAGAAGCTTGTTCTGACAGTTTCAACTTGTTTTGAGGTCATTTTACTAATTCCAGTCTGAAATCTGCAGGAACATGTTTTTTTGTCAGGCTCTGCCGGAAGAAGCTTGTTCTGACAGTTTCAACTTGTTTGAGGTCATTTTTCTTCTTTCAGTCTGAAAAATGCAGTAGCATGTCCTTTTGTCAGCATCTGCCGGAAGAAGCTTGTTCTGACAGTTTCAACTTGTTTTGAGGTCATTTTACTAATTCCAGTCTGAAATCTGCAGGAACATGTTTTTTTGTCAGGCTCTGCCGGAAGAAGCTTGTTCTGACAGTTTCAACTTGTTTTGAGGTCATTTTACTAATTCCAGTCTGAAATCTGCAGGAACATGTTTTTTTGTCAGGCTCTGCCGGAAGAAGCTTGTTCTGACAGTTTCAACTTGTTTTGAGGTCATTTTTCTTCTTTCAGTCTGAAAAATGCAGTAGCATGTCCTTTTGTCAGCATCTGCCGGAAGAAGCTTGTTCTGACAGTTTCAACTTGTTTTGAGGTCATTTTTCTTCTTTCAGTCTGAAAAATGCAGTAGCATGTCCTTTTGTCAGCATCTGCCGGAAGAAGCTTGTTCTGACAGTTTCAACTTGTTTTGAGGTCATTTTTCTTCTTTCAGTCTGAAAAATGCAGTAGCATGTCCTTTTGTCAGCATCTGCCGGAAGAAGCTTGTTCTGACAGTTTCAACTTGTTTTGAGGTCATTTTTCTTCTTTCAGTCTGAAAAATGCAGTAGCATGTCCTTTTGTCAGCATCTGCCGGAAGAAGCTTGTTCTGACAGTTTCAACTTGTTTTGAGGTCATTTTTCTTCTTTCAGTCTGAAAAATGCAGTAGCATGTCCTTTTGTCAGCATCTGCCGGAAGAAGCTTGTTCTGACAGTTTCAACTTGTTTACAGGTCATTTTACTAATTCCAGTCTGAAATCTGCAGGAACATGTTTTCTTGTCAGGCTCTGCCAGAAGAAGCTTGTTCTGACAGTTTCAACTTGTTTTGAGGTCATTTTTCTTCTTTCAGTCTGAAAAATGCAGTAGCATGTCCTTTTGTCAGCATCTGCCGGAAGAAGCTTGTTCTGACAGTTTCAACTTGTTTTGAGGTCATTTTTCTTCTTTCAGTCTGAAAAATGCAGTAGCATGTCCTTTTGTCAGCATCTGCCGGAAGAAGCTTGTTCTGACAGTTTCAACTTGTTTACAGGTCATTTTACTAATTCCAGTCTGAAATCTGCAGGAACATGTTTTCTTGTCAGGCTCTGCCAGAAGAAGCTTGTTCTGACAGTTTCAACTTGTTTTGAGGTCATTTTTCTTCTTTCAGTCTGAAAAATGCAGTAGCATGTCCTTTTGTCAGCATCTGCCGGAAGAAGCTTGTTCTGACAGTTTCAACTTGTTTTGAGGTCATTTTTCTTCTTTCAGTCTGAAAAATGCAGTAGCATGTCCTTTTGTCAGCATCTGCCGGAAGAAGCTTGTTCTGACAGTTTCAACTTGTTTTGAGGTCATTTTACTAATTCCAGTCTGAAATCTGCAGGAACATGTTTTTTTGTCAGGCTCTGCCGGAAGAAGCTTGTTCTGACAGTTTCAACTTGTTTGAGGTCATTTTTCTTCTTTCAGTCTGAAAAATGCAGTAGCATGTCCTTTTGTCAGCATCTGCCGGAAGAAGCTTGTTCTGACAGTTTCAACTTGTTTTGAGGTCATTTTACTAATTCCAGTCTGAAATCTGCAGGAACATGTTTTTTTGTCAGGCTCTGCCGGAAGAAGCTTGTTCTGACAGTTTCAACTTGTTTTGAGGTCATTTTACTAATTCCAGTCTGAAATCTGCAGGAACATGTTTTTTTGTCAGGCTCTGCCGGAAGAAGCTTGTTCTGACAGTTTCAACTTGTTTTGAGGTCATTTTTCTTCTTTCAGTCTGAAAAATGCAGTAGCATGTCCTTTTGTCAGCATCTGCCGGAAGAAGCTTGTTCTGACAGTTTCAACTTGTTTTGAGGTCATTTTTCTTCTTTCAGTCTGAAAAATGCAGTAGCATGTCCTTTTGTCAGCATCTGCCGGAAGAAGCTTGTTCTGACAGTTTCAACTTGTTTTGAGGTCATTTTTCTTCTTTCAGTCTGAAAAATGCAGTAGCATGTCCTTTTGTCAGCATCTGCCGGAAGAAGCTTGTTCTGACAGTTTCAACTTGTTTTGAGGTCATTTTTCTTCTTTCAGTCTGAAAAATGCAGTAGCATGTCCTTTTGTCAGCATCTGCCGGAAGAAGCTTGTTCTGACGTTTCAACTTGTTTTGAGGTCATTTTTCTTCTTTCAGTCTGAAAAATGCAGTAGCATGTCCTTTTGTCAGCATCTGCCGGAAGAAGCTTGTTCTGACAGTTTCAACTTGTTTTGAGGTCATTTTTCTTCTTTCAGTCTGAAAAATGCAGTAGCATGTCCTTTTGTCAGCATCTGCCGGAAGAAGCTTGTTCTGACAGTTTCAACTTGTTTACAGGTCATTTTACTAATTCCAGTCTGAAATCTGCAGGAACATGTTTTCTTGTCAGGCTCTGCCGGAAGAAGCTTGTTCTGACAGTTTCAACTTGTTTTGAGGTCATTTTACTAATTCCAGTCTGAAATCTGCAGGAACATGTTTTTTTGTCAGGCTCTGCCGGAAGAAGCTTGTTCTGACAGTTTCAACTTGTTTTGAGGTCATTTTTCTTCTTTCAGTCTGAAAAATGCAGTAGCATGTCCTTTTGTCAGCATCTGCCGGAAGAAGCTTGTTCTGACAGTTTCAACTTGTTTTGAGGTCATTTTTCTTCTTTCAGTCTGAAAAATGCAGTAGCATGTCCTTTTGTCAGCATCTGCCGGAAGAAGCTTGTTCTGACAGTTTCAACTTGTTTTGAGGTCATTTTTCTTCTTTCAGTCTGAAAAATGCAGTAGCATGTCCTTTTGTCAGCATCTGCCGGAAGAAGCTTGTTCTGACAGTTTCAACTTGTTTTGAGGTCATTTTTCTTCTTTCAGTCTGAAAAATGCAGTAGCATGTCCTTTTGTCAGCATCTGCCGGAAGAAGCTTGTTCTGACAGTTTCAACTTGTTTTGAGGTCATTTTTCTTCTTTCAGTCTGAAATATGCAGTAGCATGTCCTTTTGTCAGCATCTGCCGGAAGAAGCTTGTTCTGACAGTTTCAACTTGTTTTGAGGTCATTTTTCTTCTTTCAGTCTGAAAAATGCAGTAGCATGTCCTTTTGTCAGCATCTGCCGGAAGAAGCTTGTTCTGACAGTTTCAACTTGTTTTGAGGTCATTTTTCTTCTTTCAGTCTGAAAAATGCAGTAGCATGTCCTTTTGTCAGCATCTGCCGGAAGAAGCTTGTTCTGACGTTTCAACTTGTTTTGAGGTCATTTTTCTTCTTTCAGTCTGAAAAATGCAGTAGCATGTCCTTTTGTCAGCATCTGCCGGAAGAAGCTTGTTCTGACAGTTTCAACTTGTTTTGAGGTCATTTTTCTTCTTTCAGTCTGAAAAATGCAGTAGCATGTCCTTTTGTCAGCATCTGCCGGAAGAAGCTTGTTCTGACAGTTTCAACTTGTTTTGAGGTCATTTTTCTTCTTTCAGTCTGAAAAATGCAGTAGCATGTCCTTTTGTCAGCATCTGCCGGAAGAAGCTTGTTCTGACGTTTCAACTTGTTTTGAGGTCATTTTTCTTCTTTCAGTCTGAAAAATGCAGTAGCATGTCCTTTTGTCAGCATCTGCCGGAAGAAGCTTGTTCTGACGTTTCAACTTGTTTTGAGGTCATTTTTCTTCTTTCAGTCTGAAAAATGCAGTAGCATGTCCTTTTGTCAGCATCTGCCGGAAGAAGCTTGTTCTGACAGTTTCAACTTGTTTTGAGGTCATTTTTCTTCTTTCAGTCTGAAAAATGCAGTAGCATGTCCTTTTGTCAGCATCTGCCGGAAGAAGCTTGTTCTGACAGTTTCAACTTGTTTTGAGGTCATTTTTCTTCTTTCAGTCTGAAAAATGCAGTAGCATGTCCTTTTGTCAGCATCTGCCGGAAGAAGCTTGTTCTGACGTTTCAACTTGTTTTGAGGTCATTTTTCTTCTTTCAGTCTGAAAAATGCAGTAGCATGTCCTTTTGTCAGCATCTGCCGGAAGAAGCTTGTTCTGACAGTTTCAACTTGTTTTGAGGTCATTTTTCTTCTTTCAGTCTGAAAAATGCAGTAGCATGTCCTTTTGTCAGCATCTGCCGGAAGAAGCTTGTTCTGACAGTTTCAACTTGTTTTGAGGTCATTTTTCTTCTTTCAGTCTGAAAAATGCAGTAGCATGTCCTTTTGTCAGCATCTGCCGGAAGAAGCTTGTTCTGACGTTTCAACTTGTTTTGAGGTCATTTTTCTTCTTTCAGTCTGAAAAATGCAGTAGCATGTCCTTTTGTCAGCATCTGCCGGAAGAAGCTTGTTCTGACAGTTTCAACTTGTTTTGAGGTCATTTTACTAATTCCAGTCTGAAATCTGCAGGAACATGTTTTTTTGTCAGGCTCTGCCGGAAGAAGCTTGTTCTGACAGTTTCAACTTGTTTTGAGGTCATTTTTCTTCTTTCAGTCTGAAAAATGCAGTAGCATGTCCTTTTGTCAGCATCTGCCGGAAGAAGCTTGTTCTGACAGTTTCAACTTGTTTTGAGGTCATTTTTCTTCTTTCAGTCTGAAAAGTGCAGTAGCATGTCCTTTTGTCAGCATCTGCCGGAAGAAGCTTGTTCTGACAGTTTCAACTTGTTTTGAGGTCATTTTTCTTCTTTCAGTCTGAAAAATGCAGTAGCATGTCCTTTTGTCAGCATCTGCCGGAAGAAGCTTGTTCTGACGTTTCAACTTGTTTTGAGGTCATTTTTCTTCTTTCAGTCTGAAAAATGCAGTAGCATGTCCTTTTGTCAGCATCTGCCGGAAGAAGCTTGTTCTGACAGTTTCAACTTGTTTTGAGGTCATTTTACTAATTCCAGTCTGAAATCTGCAGGAACATGTTTTTTTGTCAGGCTCTGCCGGAAGAAGCTTGTTCTGACAGTTTCAACTTGTTTTGAGGTCATTTTTCTTCTTTCAGTCTGAAAAATGCAGTAGCATGTCCTTTTGTCAGCATCTGCCGGAAGAAGCTTGTTCTGACAGTTTCAACTTGTTTTGAGGTCATTTTACTAATTCCAGTCTGAAATCTGCAGGAACATGTTTTTTTGTCAGGCTCTGCCGGAAGAAGCTTGTTCTGACAGTTTCAACTTGTTTGAGGTCATTTTTCTTCTTTCAGTCTGAAAAATGCAGTAGCATGTCCTTTTGTCAGCATCTGCCGGAAGAAGCTTGTTCTGACAGTTTCAACTTGTTTTGAGGTCATTTTTCTTCTTTCAGTCTGAAAAATGCAGTAGCATGTCCTTTTGTCAGCATCTGCCGGAAGAAGCTTGTTCTGACAGTTTCAACTTGTTTTGAGGTCATTTTTCTTCTTTCAGTCTGAAAAATGCAGTAGCATGTCCTTTTGTCAGCATCTGCCGGAAGAAGCTTGTTCTGACGTTTCAACTTGTTTTGAGGTCATTTTTCTTCTTTCAGTCTGAAAAATGCAGTAGCATGTCCTTTTGTCAGCATCTGCCGGAAGAAGCTTGTTCTGACAGTTTCAACTTGTTTACAGGTCATTTTACTAATTCCAGTCTGAAATCTGCAGGAACATGTTTTCTTGTCAGGCTCTGCCGGAAGAAGCTTGTTCTGACAGTTTCAACTTGTTTTGAGGTCATTTTACTAATTCCAGTCTGAAATCTGCAGGAACATGTTTTTTTGTCAGGCTCTGCCGGAAGAAGCTTGTTCTGACAGTTTCAACTTGTTTTGAGGTCATTTTTCTTCTTTCAGTCTGAAAAATGCAGTAGCATGTCCTTTTGTCAGCATCTGCCGGAAGAAGCTTGTTCTGACAGTTTCAACTTGTTTTGAGGTCATTTTTCTTCTTTCAGTCTGAAAAATGCAGTAGCATGTCCTTTTGTCAGCATCTGCCGGAAGAAGCTTGTTCTGACAGTTTCAACTTGTTTTGAGGTCATTTTACTAATTCCAGTCTGAAATCTGCAGGAACATGTTTTTTTGTCAGGCTCTGCCGGAAGAAGCTTGTTCTGACAGTTTCAACTTGTTTTGAGGTCATTTTTCTTCTTTCAGTCTGAAATATGCAGTAGCATGTCCTTTTGTCAGCATCTGCCGGAAGAAGCTTGTTCTGACAGTTTCAACTTGTTTTGAGGTCATTTTTCTTCTTTCAGTCTGAAAAATGCAGTAGCATGTCCTTTTGTCAGCATCTGCCGGAAGAAGCTTGTTCTGACAGTTTCAACTTGTTTTGAGGTCATTTTTCTTCTTTCAGTCTGAAAAATGCAGTAGCATGTCCTTTTGTCAGCATCTGCCGGAAGAAGCTTGTTCTGACGTTTCAACTTGTTTTGAGGTCATTTTTCTTCTTTCAGTCTGAAAAATGCAGTAGCATGTCCTTTTGTCAGCATCTGCCGGAAGAAGCTTGTTCTGACAGTTTCAACTTGTTTTGAGGTCATTTTTCTTCTTTCAGTCTGAAAAATGCAGTAGCATGTCCTTTTGTCAGCATCTGCCGGAAGAAGCTTGTTCTGACAGTTTCAACTTGTTTTGAGGTCATTTTTCTTCTTTCAGTCTGAAAAGTGCAGTAGCATGTCCTTTTGTCAGCATCTGCCGGAAGAAGCTTGTTCTGACAGTTTCAACTTGTTTTGAGGTCATTTTTCTTCTTTCAGTCTGAAAAATGCAGTAGCATGTCCTTTTGTCAGCATCTGCCGGAAGAAGCTTGTTCTGACAGTTTCAACTTGTTTTGAGGTCATTTTTCTTCTTTCAGTCTGAAAAGTGCAGTAGCATGTCCTTTTGTCAGCATCTGCCGGAAGAAGCTTGTTCTGACAGTTTCAACTTGTTTTGAGGTCATTTTTCTTCTTTCAGTCTGAAAAATGCAGTAGCATGTCCTTTTGTCAGCATCTGCCGGAAGAAGCTTGTTCTGACGTTTCAACTTGTTTTGAGGTCATTTTTCTTCTTTCAGTCTGAAAAATGCAGTAGCATGTCCTTTTGTCAGCATCTGCCGGAAGAAGCTTGTTCTGACAGTTTCAACTTGTTTTGAGGTCATTTTACTAATTCCAGTCTGAAAAATGCAGTAGCATGTCCTTTTGTCAGCATCTGCCGGAAGAAGCTTGTTCTGACAGTTTCAACTTGTTTTGAGGTCATTTTACTAATTCCAGTCCGAAATCTGCAGGAACATGTTTTTTTGTCAGCATCTGCCGGAAGAAGCTTGTTCTGACAGTTTCAACTTGTTTTGAGGTCATTTTTCTTCTTTCAGTCTGAAAAATGCAGTAGCAGTCCTTTTGTCAGCATCTGCCGGAAGAAGCTTGTTCTGACAGTTTCAACTTGTTTTGAGGTCATTTTTCTTCTTTCAGTCTGAAAAATGCAGTAGCATGTCCTTTTGTCAGCATCTGCCGGAAGAAGCTTGTTCTGACAGTTTCAACTTGTTTACAGGTCATTTTACTAATTCCAGTCTGAAATCTGCAGGAACATGTTTTCTTGTCAGGCTCTGCCAGAAGAAGCTTGTTTAGACAGTTTCAACTTGTTTTGAGGTCATTTTTCTTCTTTCAGTCTGAAAAATGCAGTAGCATGTCCTTTTGTCAGCATCTGCCGGAAGAAGCTTGTTCTGACAGTTTCAACTTGTTTTGAGGTCATTTTTCTTCTTTCAGTCTGAAAAGTGCAGTAGCATGTCCTTTTGTCAGCATCTGCCGGAAGAAGCTTGTTCTGACAGTTTCAACTTGTTTTGAGGTCATTTTTCTTCTTTCAGTCTGAAAAATGCAGTAGCATGTCCTTTTGTCAGCATCTGCCGGAAGAAGCTTGTTCTGACAGTTTCAACTTGTTTTGAGGTCATTTTACTAATTCCAGTCTGAAATCTGCAGGAACATGTTTTTTTGTCAGGCTCTGCCGGAAGAAGCTTGTTCTGACAGTTTCAACTTGTTTTGAGGTCATTTTTCTTCTTTCAGTCTGAAAAGTGCAGTAGCATGTCCTTTTGTCAGCATCTGCCGGAAGAAGCTTGTTCTGACAGTTTCAACTTGTTTTGAGGTCATTTTTCTTCTTTCAGTCTGAAAAATGCAGTAGCATGTCCTTTTGTCAGCATCTGCCGGAAGAAGCTTGTTCTGACGTTTCAACTTGTTTTGAGGTCATTTTTCTTCTTTCAGTCTGAAAAATGCAGTAGCATGTCCTTTTGTCAGCATCTGCCGGAAGAAGCTTGTTCTGACAGTTTCAACTTGTTTTGAGGTCATTTTACTAATTCCAGTCTGAAAAGTGCAGTAGCATGTCCTTTTGTCAGCATCTGCCGGAAGAAGCTTGTTCTGACAGTTTCAACTTGTTTTGAGGTCATTTTTCTTCTTTCAGTCTGAAAAGTGCAGTAGCATGTCCTTTTGTCAGCATCTGCCGGAAGAAGCTTGTTCTGACAGTTTCAACTTGTTTTGAGGTCATTTTTCTTCTTTCAGTCTGAAAAGTGCAGTAGCATGTCCTTTTGTCAGCATCTGCCGGAAGAAGCTTGTTCTGACAGTTTCAACTTGTTTTGAGGTCATTTTTCTTCTTTCAGTCTGAAAAATGCAGTAGCATGTCCTTTTGTCAGCATCTGCCGGAAGAAGCTTGTTCTGACGTTTCAACTTGTTTTGAGGTCATTTTTCTTCTTTCAGTCTGAAAAATGCAGTAGCATGTCCTTTTGTCAGCATCTGCCGGAAGAAGCTTGTTCTGACAGTTTCAACTTGTTTTGAGGTCATTTTACTAATTCCAGTCTGAAAAGTGCAGTAGCATGTCCTTTTGTCAGCATCTGCCGGAAGAAGCTTGTTCTGACAGTTTCAACTTGTTTTGAGGTCATTTTTCTTCTTTCAGTCTGAAAAGTGCAGTAGCATGTCCTTTTGTCAGCATCTGCCGGAAGAAGCTTGTTCTGACAGTTTCAACTTGTTTTGAGGTCATTTTTCTTCTTTCAGTCTGAAAAATGCAGTAGCATGTCCTTTTGTCAGCATCTGCCGGAAGAAGCTTGTTCTGACAGTTTCAACTTGTTTTGAGGTCATTTTACTAATTCCAGTCTGAAATCTGCAGGAACATGTTTTTTTGTCAGGCTCTGCCGGAAGAAGCTTGTTCTGACAGTTTCAACTTGTTTGAGGTCATTTTTCTTCTTTCAGTCTGAAAAATGCAGTAGCATGTCCTTTTGTCAGCATCTGCCGGAAGAAGCTTGTTCTGACAGTTTCAACTTGTTTTGAGGTCATTTTTCTTCTTTCAGTCTGAAAAATGCAGTAGCATGTCCTTTTGTCAGCATCTGCCGGAAGAAGCTTGTTCTGACAGTTTCAACTTGTTTTGAGGTCATTTTTCTTCTTTCAGTCTGAAAAATGCAGTAGCATGTCCTTTTGTCAGCATCTGCCGGAAGAAGCTTGTTCTGACGTTTCAACTTGTTTTGAGGTCATTTTTCTTCTTTCAGTCTGAAAAATGCAGTAGCATGTCCTTTTGTCAGCATCTGCCGGAAGAAGCTTGTTCTGACGTTTCAACTTGTTTTGAGGTCATTTTTCTTCTTTCAGTCTGAAAAATGAAGTAGCATGTCCTTTTGTCAGCATCTGCCGGAAGAAGCTTGTTCTGACAGTTTCAACTTGTTTTGAGGTCATTTTACTAATTCCAGTCTGAAATCTGCAGGAACATGTTTTTTTGTCAGGCTCTGCCGGAAGAAGCTTGTTCTGACAGTTTCAACTTGTTTTGAGGTCATTTTTCTTCTTTCAGTCTGAAAAATGCAGTAGCATGTCCTTTTGTCAGCATCTGCCGGAAGAAGCTTGTTCTGACAGTTTCAACTTGTTTTGAGGTCATTTTTCTTCTTTCAGTCTGAAAAATGCAGTAGCATGTCCTTTTGTCAGCATCTGCCGGAAGAAGCTTGTTCTGACAGTTTCAACTTGTTTACAGGTCATTTTACTAATTCCAGTCTGAAATCTGCAGGAACATGTTTTCTTGTCAGGCTCTGCCGGAAGAAGCTTGTTCTGACAGTTTCAACTTGTTTTGAGGTCATTTTACTAATTCCAGTCTGAAATCTGCAGGAACATGTTTTTTTGTCAGGCTCTGCCGGAAGAAGCTTGTTCTGACAGTTTCAACTTGTTTTGAGGTCATTTTTCTTCTTTCAGTCTGAAAAATGCAGTAGCATGTCCTTTTGTCAGCATCTGCCGGAAGAAGCTTGTTCTGACAGTTTCAACTTGTTTTGAGGTCATTTTTCTTCTTTCAGTCTGAAAAATGCAGTAGCATGTCCTTTTGTCAGCATCTGCCGGAAGAAGCTTGTTCCGACAGTTTCAACTTGTTTTGAGGTCATTTTACTAATTCCAGTCTGAAATCTGCAGGAACATGTTTTTTTGTCAGGCTCTGCCGGAAGAAGCTTGTTCTGACAGTTTCAACTTGTTTTGAGGTCATTTTTCTTCTTTCAGTCTGAAATATGCAGTAGCATGTCCTTTTGTCAGCATCTGCCGGAAGAAGCTTGTTCTGACAGTTTCAACTTGTTTTGAGGTCATTTTTCTTCTTTCAGTCTGAAAAATGCAGTAGCATGTCCTTTTGTCAGCATCTGCCGGAAGAAGCTTGTTCTGACAGTTTCAACTTGTTTTGAGGTCCTTTTTCTTCTTTCAGTCTGAAAAATGCAGTAGCATGTCCTTTTGTCAGCATCTGCCGGAAGAAGCTTGTTCTGACGTTTCAACTTGTTTTGAGGTCATTTTTCTTCTTTCAGTCTGAAAAATGCAGTAGCATGTCCTTTTGTCAGCATCTGCCGGAAGAAGCTTGTTCTGACAGTTTCAACTTGTTTTGAGGTCATTTTTCTTCTTTCAGTCTGAAAAATGCAGTAGCATGTCCTTTTGTCAGCATCTGCCGGAAGAAGCTTGTTCTGACAGTTTCAACTTGTTTTGAGGTCATTTTTCTTCTTTCAGTCTGAAAAATGCAGTAGCATGTCCTTTTGTCAGCATCTGCCGGAAGAAGCTTGTTCTGACGTTTCAACTTGTTTTGAGGTCATTTTTCTTCTTTCAGTCTGAAAAATGCAGTAGCATGTCCTTTTGTCAGCATCTGCCGGAAGAAGCTTGTTCTGACAGTTTCAACTTGTTTTGAGGTCATTTTACTAATTCCAGTCTGAAATCTGCAGGAACATGTTTTTTTGTCAGGCTCTGCCGGAAGAAGCTTGTTCTGACAGTTTCAACTTGTTTTGAGGTCATTTTTCTTCTTTCAGTCTGAAAAATGCAGTAGCATGTCCTTTTGTCAGCATCTGCCGGAAGAAGCTTGTTCTGACAGTTTCAACTTGTTTTGAGGTCATTTTACTAATTCCAGTCTGAAATCTGCAGGAACATGTTTTTTTGTCAGGCTCTGCCGGAAGAAGCTTGTTCTGACAGTTTCAACTTGTTTGAGGTCATTTTTCTTCTTTCAGTCTGAAAAATGCAGTAGCATGTCCTTTTGTCAGCATCTGCCGGAAGAAGCTTGTTCTGACAGTTTCAACTTGTTTTGAGGTCATTTTTCTTCTTTCAGTCTGAAAAATGCAGTAGCATGTCCTTTTGTCAGCATCTGCCGGAAGAAGCTTGTTCTGACAGTTTCAACTTGTTTTGAGGTCATTTTTCTTCTTTCAGTCTGAAAAATGCAGTAGCATGTCCTTTTGTCAGCATCTGCCGGAAGAAGCTTGTTCTGACGTTTCAACTTGTTTTGAGGTCATTTTTCTTCTTTCAGTCTGAAAAATGCAGTAGCATGTCCTTTTGTCAGCATCTGCCGGAAGAAGCTTGTTCTGACAGTTTCAACTTGTTTTGAGGTCATTTTACTAATTCCAGTCTGAAATCTGCAGGAACATGTTTTTTTGTCAGGCTCTGCCGGAAGAAGCTTGTTCTGACAGTTTCAACTTGTTTTGAGGTCATTTTTCTTCTTTCAGTCTGAAAAGTGCAGTAGCATGTCCTTTTGTCAGCATCTGCCGGAAGAAGCTTGTTCTGACAGTTTCAACTTGTTTTGAGGTCATTTTTCTTCTTTCAGTCTGAAAAATGCAGTAGCATGTCCTTTTGTCAGCATCTGCCGGAAGAAGCTTGTTCTGACGTTTCAACTTGTTTTGAGGTCATTTTTCTTCTTTCAGTCTGAAAAATGCAGTAGCATGTCCTTTTGTCAGCATCTGCCGGAAGAAGCTTGTTCTGACAGTTTCAACTTGTTTTGAGGTCATTTTACTAATTCCAGTCTGAAAAGTGCAGTAGCATGTCCTTTTGTCAGCATCTGCCGGAAGAAGCTTGTTCTGACAGTTTCAACTTGTTTTGAGGTCATTTTTCTTCTTTCAGTCTGAAAAATGCAGTAGCATGTCCTTTTGTCAGCATCTGCCGGAAGAAGCTTGTTCTGACGTTTCAACTTGTTTTGAGGTCATTTTTCTTCTTTCAGTCTGAAAAATGCAGTAGCATGTCCTTTTGTCAGCATCTGCCGGAAGAAGCTTGTTCTGACAGTTTCAACTTGTTTTGAGGTCATTTTTCTTCTTTCAGTCTGAAAAGTGCAGTAGCATGTCCTTTTGTCAGCATCTGCCGGAAGAAGCTTGTTCTGACAGTTTCAACTTGTTTTGAGGTCATTTTACTAATTCCAGTCTGAAATCTGCAGGAACATGTTTTTTTGTCAGGCTCTGCCGGAAGAAGCTTGTTCTGACAGTTTCAACTTGTTTGAGGTCATTTTTCTTCTTTCAGTCTGAAAAATGCAGTAGCATGTCCTTTTGTCAGCATCTGCCGGAAGAAGCTTGTTCTGACAGTTTCAACTTGTTTTGAGGTCATTTTTCTTCTTTCAGTCTGAAAAATGCAGTAGCATGTCCTTTTGTCAGCATCTGCCGGAAGAAGCTTGTTCTGACAGTTTCAACTTGTTTTGAGGTCATTTTTCTTCTTTCAGTCTGAAAAATGCAGTAGCATGTCCTTTTGTCAGCATCTGCCGGAAGAAGCTTGTTCTGACAGTTTCAACTTGTTTTGAGGTCATTTTTCTTCTTTCAGTCTGAAAAATGCAGTAGCATGTCCTTTTGTCAGCATCTGCCGGAAGAAGCTTGTTCTGACGTTTCAACTTGTTTTGAGGTCATTTTTCTTCTTTCAGTCTGAAAAATGCAGTAGCATGTCCTTTTGTCAGCATCTGCCGGAAGAAGCTTGTTCTGACAGTTTCAACTTGTTTTGAGGTCATTTTTCTTCTTTCAGTCTGAAAAATGCAGTAGCATGTCCTTTTGTCAGCATCTGCCGGAAGAAGCTTGTTCTGACGTTTCAACTTGTTTTGAGGTCATTTTTCTTCTTTCAGTCTGAAAAATGCAGTAGCATGTCCTTTTGTCAGCATCTGCCGGAAGAAGCTTGTTCTGACAGTTTCAACTTGTTTTGAGGTCATTTTACTAATTCCAGTCTGAAATCTGCAGGAACATGTTTTTTTGTCAGGCTCTGCCGGAAGAAGCTTGTTCTGACAGTTTCAACTTGTTTTGAGGTCATTTTACTAATTCCAGTCTGAAATCTGCAGGAACATGTTTTTTTGTCAGGCTCTGCCGGAAGAAGCTTGTTCTGACAGTTTCAACTTGTTTTGAGGTCATTTTTCTTCTTTCAGTCTGAAAAATGCAGTAGCATGTCCTTTTGTCAGCATCTGCCGGAAGAAGCTTGTTCTGACAGTTTCAACTTGTTTTGAGGTCATTTTACTAATTCCAGTCTGAAAAATGCAGTAGCATGTCTTTTTGTCAGCATCTGCCGGAAGAAGCTTGTTCTGACAGTTTCAACTTGTTTTGAGGTCATTTTACTAATTCCAGTCTGAAATCTGCAGGAACATGTTTTTTTGTCAGGCTCTGCCGGAAGAAGCTTGTTCTGACAGTTTCAACTTGTTTTGAGGTCATTTTACTAATTCCAGTCTGAAATCTGCAGTAGCATGTCCTTTTGTCAGCATCTGCCGGAAGAAGCTTGTTCTGACAGTTTCAACTTGTTTTGAGGTCATTTTTCTTCTTTCAGTCTGAAAAGTGCAGTAGCATGTCCTTTTGTCAGCATCTGCCGGAAGAAGCTTGTTCTGACAGTTTCAACTTGTTTTGAGGTCATTTTTCTTCTTTCAGTCTGAAAAATGCAGTAGCATGTCCTTTTGTCAGCATCTGCCGGAAGAAGCTTGTTCTGACAGTTTCAACTTGTTTTGAGGTCATTTTACTAATTCCAGTCTGAAATCTGCAGGAACATGTTTTTTTGTCAGGCTCTGCCGGAAGAAGCTTGTTCTGACAGTTTCAACTTGTTTTGAGGTCATTTTTCTTCTTTCAGTCTGAAAAATGCAGTAGCATGTCCTTTTGTCAGCATCTGCCGGAAGAAGCTTGTTCTGACAGTTTCAACTTGTTTTGAGGTCATTTTTCTTCTTTCAGTCTGAAAAATGCAGTAGCATGTCCTTTTGTCAGCATCTGCCGGAAGAAGCTTGTTCTGACAGTTTCAACTTGTTTTGAGGTCATTTTACTAATTCCAGTCTGAAATCTGCAGGAACATGTTTTTTTGTCAGGCTCTGCCGGAAGAAGCTTGTTCTGACAGTTTCAACTTGTTTTGAGGTCATTTTTCTTCTTTCAGTCTGAAATATGCAGTAGCATGTCCTTTTGTCAGCATCTGCCGGAAGAAGCTTGTTCTGACAGTTTCAACTTGTTTTGAGGTCATTTTTCTTCTTTCAGTCTGAAAAATGCAGTAGCATGTCCTTTTGTCAGCATCTGCCGGAAGAAGCTTGTTCTGACAGTTTCAACTTGTTTTGAGGTCATTTTTCTTCTTTCAGTCTGAAAAATGCAGTAGCATGTCCTTTTGTCAGCATCTGCCGGAAGAAGCTTGTTCTGACGTTTCAACTTGTTTTGAGGTCATTTTTCTTCTTTCAGTCTGAAAAATGCAGTAGCATGTCCTTTTGTCAGCATCTGCCGGAAGAAGCTTGTTCTGACAGTTTCAACTTGTTTTGAGGTCATTTTTCTTCTTTCAGTCTGAAAAATGCAGTAGCATGTCCTTTTGTCAGCATCTGCCGGAAGAAGCTTGTTCTGACAGTTTCAACTTGTTTTGAGGTCATTTTTCTTCTTTCAGTCTGAAAAATGCAGTAGCATGTCCTTTTGTCAGCATCTGCCGGAAGAAGCTTGTTCTGACGTTTCAACTTGTTTTGAGGTCATTTTTCTTCTTTCAGTCTGAAAAATGCAGTAGCATGTCCTTTTGTCAGCATCTGCCGGAAGAAGCTTGTTCTGACAGTTTCAACTTGTTTTGAGGTCATTTTACTAATTCCAGTCTGAAAAGTGCAGTAGCATGTCCTTTTGTCAGCATCTGCCGGAAGAAGCTTGTTCTGACAGTTTCAACTTGTTTTGAGGTCATTTTACTAATTCCAGTCTGAAATCTGCAGGAACATGTTTTTTTGTCAGGCTCTGCCGGAAGAAGCTTGTTCTGACAGTTTCAACTTGTTTGAGGTCATTTTTCTTCTTTCAGTCTGAAAAATGCAGTAGCATGTCCTTTTGTCAGCATCTGCCGGAAGAAGCTTGTTCTGACAGTTTCAACTTGTTTTGAGGTCATTTTTCTTCTTTCAGTCTGAAAAATGCAGTAGCATGTCCTTTTGTCAGCATCTGCCGGAAGAAGCTTGTTCTGACAGTTTCAACTTGTTTTGAGGTCATTTTTCTTCTTTCAGTCTGAAAAATGCAGTAGCATGTCCTTTTGTCAGCATCTGCCGGAAGAAGCTTGTTCTGACAGTTTCAACTTGTTTTGAGGTCATTTTACTAATTCCAGTCTGAAATCTGCAGGAACATGTTTTTTTGTCAGGCTCTGCCGGAAGAAGCTTGTTCTGACAGTTTCAACTTGTTTTGAGGTCATTTTTCTTCTTTCAGTCTGAAAAATGCAGTAGCATGTCCTTTTGTCAGCATCTGCCGGAAGAAGCTTGTTCTGACAGTTTCAACTTGTTTTGAGGTCATTTTACTAATTCCAGTCTGAAATCTGCAGGAACATGTTTTTTTGTCAGGCTCTGCCGGAAGAAGCTTGTTCTGACAGTTTCAACTTGTTTGAGGTCATTTTTCTTCTTTCAGTCTGAAAAATGCAGTAGCATGTCCTTTTGTCAGCATCTGCCGGAAGAAGCTTGTTCTGACGGTTTCAACTTGTTTTGAGGTCATTTTTCTTCTTTCAGTCTGAAAAATGCAGTAGCATGTCCTTTTGTCAGCATCTGCCGGAAGAAGCTTGTTCTGACAGTTTCAACTTGTTTTGAGGTCATTTTTCTTCTTTCAGTCTGAAAAATGCAGTAGCATGTCCTTTTGTCAGCATCTGCCGGAAGAAGCTTGTTCTGACGTTTCAACTTGTTTTGAGGTCATTTTTCTTCTTTCAGTCTGAAAAATGCAGTAGCATGTCCTTTTGTCAGCATCTGCCGGAAGAAGCTTGTTCTGACAGTTTCAACTTGTTTTGAGGTCATTTTACTAATTCCAGTCTGAAATCTGCAGGAACATGTTTTTTTGTCAGGCTCTGCCGGAAGAAGCTTGTTCTGACAGTTTCAACTTGTTTTGAGGTCATTTTTCTTCTTTCAGTCTGAAAAATGCAGTAGCATGTCCTTTTGTCAGCATCTGCCGGAAGAAGCTTGTTCTGACAGTTTCAACTTGTTTTGAGGTCATTTTACTAATTCCAGTCTGAAATCTGCAGGAACATGTTTTTTTGTCAGGCTCTGCCGGAAGAAGCTTGTTCTGACAGTTTCAACTTGTTTTGAGGTCATTTTTCTTCTTTCAGTCTGAAAAATGCAGTAGCATGTCCTTTTGTCAGCATCTGCCGGAAGAAGCTTGTTCTGACAGTTTCAACTTGTTTTGAGGTCATTTTACTAATTCCAGTCTGAAAAATGCAGTAGCATGTCTTTTTGTCAGCATCTGCCGGAAGAAGCTTGTTCTGACAGTTTCAACTTGTTTTGAGGTCATTTTACTAATTCCAGTCTGAAATCTGCAGGAACATGTTTTTTTGTCAGGCTCTGCCGGAAGAAGCTTGTTCTGACAGTTTCAACTTGTTTTGAGGTCATTTTACTAATTCCAGTCTGAAATCTGCAGTAGCATGTCCTTTTGTCAGCATCTGCCGGAAGAAGCTTGTTCGGACAGTTTCAACTTGTTTTGAGGTCATTTTTCTTCTTTCAGTCTGAAAAGTGCAGTAGCATGTCCTTTTGTCAGCATCTGCCGGAAGAAGCTTGTTCTGACAGTTTCAACTTGTTTTGAGGTCATTTTTCTTCTTTCAGTCTGAAAAATGCAGTAGCATGTCCTTTTGTCAGCATCTGCCGGAAGAAGCTTGTTCTGACAGTTTCAACTTGTTTTGAGGTCATTTTACTAATTCCAGTCTGAAATCTGCAGGAACATGTTTTTTTGTCAGGCTCTGCCGGAAGAAGCTTGTTCTGACAGTTTCAACTTGTTTTGAGGTCATTTTTCTTCTTTCAGTCTGAAAAATGCAGTAGCATGTCCTTTTGTCAGCATCTGCCGGAAGAAGCTTGTTCTGACAGTTTCAACTTGTTTTGAGGTCATTTTTCTTCTTTCAGTCTGAAAAATGCAGTAGCATGTCCTTTTGTCAGCATCTGCCGGAAGAAGCTTGTTCTGACAGTTTCAACTTGTTTTGAGGTCATTTTACTAATTCCAGTCTGAAATCTGCAGGAACATGTTTTTTTGTCAGGCTCTGCCGGAAGAAGCTTGTTCTGACAGTTTCAACTTGTTTTGAGGTCATTTTTCTTCTTTCAGTCTGAAATATGCAGTAGCATGTCCTTTTGTCAGCATCTGCCGGAAGAAGCTTGTTCTGACAGTTTCAACTTGTTTTGAGGTCATTTTTCTTCTTTCAGTCTGAAAAATGCAGTAGCATGTCCTTTTGTCAGCATCTGCCGGAAGAAGCTTGTTCTGACAGTTTCAACTTGTTTTGAGGTCATTTTTCTTCTTTCAGTCTGAAAAATGCAGTAGCATGTCCTTTTGTCAGCATCTGCCGGAAGAAGCTTGTTCTGACGTTTCAACTTGTTTTGAGGTCATTTTTCTTCTTTCAGTCTGAAAAATGCAGTAGCATGTCCTTTTGTCAGCATCTGCCGGAAGAAGCTTGTTCTGACAGTTTCAACTTGTTTTGAGGTCATTTTTCTTCTTTCAGTCTGAAAAATGCAGTAGCATGTCCTTTTGTCAGCATCTGCCGGAAGAAGCTTGTTCTGACAGTTTCAACTTGTTTTGAGGTCATTTTTCTTCTTTCAGTCTGAAAAATGCAGTAGCATGTCCTTTTGTCAGCATCTGCCGGAAGAAGCTTGTTTTGACGTTTCAACTTGTTTTGAGGTCATTTTTCTTCTTTCAGTCTGAAAAATGCAGTAGCATGTCCTTTTGTCAGCATCTGCCGGAAGAAGCTTGTTCTGACAGTTTCAACTTGTTTTGAGGTCATTTTACTAATTCCAGTCTGAAAAGTGCAGTAGCATGTCCTTTTGTCAGCATCTGCCGGAAGAAGCTTGTTCTGACAGTTTCAACTTGTTTTGAGGTCATTTTTCTTCTTTCAGTCTGAAAAGTGCAGTAGCATGTCCTTTTGTCAGCATCTGCCGGAAGAAGCTTGTTCTGACAGTTTCAACTTGTTTTGAGGTCATTTTACTAATTCCAGTCTGAAATCTGCAGGAACATGTTTTTTTGTCAGGCTCTGCCGGAAGAAGCTTGTTCTGACAGTTTCAACTTGTTTGAGGTCATTTTTCTTCTTTCAGTCTGAAAAATGCAGTAGCATGTCCTTTTGTCAGCATCTGCCGGAAGAAGCTTGTTCTGACAGTTTCAACTTGTTTTGAGGTCATTTTTCTTCTTTCAGTCTGAAAAATGCAGTAGCATGTCCTTTTGTCAGCATCTGCCGGAAGAAGCTTGTTCTGACAGTTTCAACTTGTTTTGAGGTCATTTTTCTTCTTTCAGTCTGAAAAATGCAGTAGCATGTCCTTTTGTCAGCATCTGCCGGAAGAAGCTTGTTCTGACAGTTTCAACTTGTTTTGAGGTCATTTTACTAATTCCAGTCTGAAAAGTGCAGTAGCATGTCCTTTTGTCAGCATCTGCCGGAAGAAGCTTGTTCTGACAGTTTCAACTTGTTTTGAGGTCATTTTACTAATTCCAGTCTGAAATCTGCAGGAACATGTTTTTTTGTCAGGCTCTGCCGGAAGAAGCTTGTTCTGACAGTTTCAACTTGTTTGAGGTCATTTTTCTTCTTTCAGTCTGAAAAATGCAGTAGCATGTCCTTTTGTCAGCATCTGCCGGAAGAAGCTTGTTCTGACAGTTTCAACTTGTTTTGAGGTCATTTTTCTTCTTTCAGTCTGAAAAATGCAGTAGCATGTCCTTTTGTCAGCATCTGCCGGAAGAAGCTTGTTCTGACAGTTTCAACTTGTTTTGAGGTCATTTTTCTTCTTTCAGTCTGAAAAATGCAGTAGCATGTCCTTTTGTCAGCATCTGCCGGAAGAAGCTTGTTCTGACAGTTTCAACTTGTTTTGAGGTCATTTTACTAATTCCAGTCTGAAATCTGCAGGAACATGTTTTTTTGTCAGGCTCTGCCGGAAGAAGCTTGTTCTGACAGTTTCAACTTGTTTTGAGGTCATTTTTCTTCTTTCAGTCTGAAAAATGCAGTAGCATGTCCTTTTGTCAGCATCTGCCGGAAGAAGCTTGTTCTGACAGTTTCAACTTGTTTTGAGGTCATTTTTCTTCTTTTAGTCTGAAAAATGCAGTAGCATGTCCTTTTGTCAGCATCTGCCGGAAGAAGCTTGTTCTGACAGTTTCAACTTGTTTTGAGGTCATTTTACTAATTCCAGTCTGAAATCTGCAGGAACATGTTTTTTTGTCAGGCTCTGCCGGAAGAAGCTTGTTCTGACAGTTTCAACTTGTTTTGAGGTCATTTTTCTTCTTTCAGTCTGAAAAATGCAGTAGCATGTCCTTTTGTCAGCATCTGCCGGAAGAAGCTTGTTCTGACAGTTTCAACTTGTTTTGAGGTCATTTTACTAATTCCAGTCTGAAATCTGCAGGAACATGTTTTTTTGTCAGGCTCTGCCGGAAGAAGCTTGTTCTGACAGTTTCAACTTGTATTGAGGTCATTTTTCTTCTTTCAGTCTGAAAAATGCAGTAGCATGTCCTTTTGTCAGCATCTGCCGGAAGAAGCTTGTTCTGACAGTTTCAACTTGTTTTGAGGTCATTTTTCTTCTTTCAGTCTGAAAAATGCAGTAGCATGTCCTTTTGTCAGCATCTGCCGGAAGAAGCTTGTTCTGACAGTTTCAACTTGTTTTGAGGTCATTTTACTAATTCCAGTCTGAAATCTGCAGTAGCATGTCCTTTTGTCAGCATCTGCCGGAAGAAGCTTGTTCTGACAGTTTCAACTTGTTTTGAGGTCATTTTTCTTCTTTCAGTCTGAAAAGTGCAGTAGCATGTCCTTTTGTCAGCATCTGCCGGAAGAAGCTTGTTCTGACAGTTTCAACTTGTTTTGAGGTCATTTTTCTTCTTTCAGTCTGAAAAATGCAGTAGCATGTCCTTTTGTCAGCATCTGCCGGAAGAAGCTTGTTCTGACGTTTCAACTTGTTTTGAGGTCATTTTTCTTCTTTCAGTCTGAAAAATGCAGTAGCATGTCCTTTTGTCAGCATCTGCCGGAAGAAGCTTGTTCTGACAGTTTCAACTTGTTTTGAGGTCATTTTTCTTCTTTCAGTCTGAAAAATGCAGTAGCATGTCCTTTTGTCAGCATCTGCCGGAAGAAGCTTGTTCTGACAGTTTCAACTTGTTTTGAGGTCATTTTACTAATTCCAGTCTGAAATCTGCAGGAACATGTTTTTTTGTCAGGCTCTGCTGGAAGAAGCTTGTTCTGACAGTTTCAACTTGTTTTGAGGTCATTTTTCTTCTTTCAGTCTGAAAAATGCAGTAGCATGTCCTTTTGTCAGCATCTGCCGGAAGAAGCTTGTTCTGACAGTTTCAACTTGTTTTGAGGTCATTTTACTAATTCCAGTCTGAAATCTGCAGGAACATGTTTTTTTGTCAGGCTCTGCCGGAAGAAGCTTGTTCTGACAGTTTCAACTTGTATTGAGGTCATTTTTCTTCTTTCAGTCTGAAAAATGCAGTAGCATGTCCTTTTGTCAGCATCTGCCGGAAGAAGCTTGTTCTGACAGTTTCAACTTGTTTTGAGGTCATTTTTCTTCTTTCAGTCTGAAAAATGCAGTAGCATGTCCTTTTGTCAGCATCTGCCGGAAGAAGCTTGTTCTGACAGTTTCAACTTGTTTTGAGGTCATTTTACTAATTCCAGTCTGAAATCTGCAGTAGCATGTCCTTTTGTCAGCATCTGCCGGAAGAAGCTTGTTCTGACAGTTTCAACTTGTTTTGAGGTCATTTTTCTTCTTTCAGTCTGAAAAATGCAGTAGCATGTCCTTTTGTCAGCATCTGCCGGAAGAAGCTTGTTCTGACGTTTCAACTTGTTTTGAGGTCATTTTTCTTCTTTCAGTCTGAAAAATGCAGTAGCATGTCCTTTTGTCAGCATCTGCCGGAAGAAGCTTGTTCTGACAGTTTCAACTTGTTTTGAGGTCATTTTACTAATTCCAGTCTGAAATCTGCAGGAACATGTTTTTTTGTCAGGCTCTGCCGGAAGAAGCTTATTCTGACAGTTTCAACTTGTTTTGAGGTCATTTTTCTTCTTTCAGTCTGAAAAATGCAGTAGCATGTCCTTTTGTCAGCATCTGCCGGAAGAAGCTTGTTCTGACAGTTTCAACTTGTTTTGAGGTCATTTTTCTTCTTTCAGTCTGAAAAGTGCAGTAGCATGTCCTTTTGTCAGCATCTGCCGGAAGAAGCTTGTTCTGACAGTTTCAACTTGTTTTGAGGTCATTTTTCTTCTTTCAGTCTGAAAAATGCAGTAGCATGTCCTTTTGTCAGCATCTGCCGGAAGAAGCTTGTTCTGACGTTTCAACTTGTTTTGAGGTCATTTTTCTTCTTTCAGTCTGAAAAATGCAGTAGCATGTCCTTTTGTCAGCATCTGCCGGAAGAAGCTTGTTCTGACAGTTTCAACTTGTTTTGAGGTCATTTTTCTTCTTTCAGTCTGAAAAATGCAGTAGCATGTCCTTTTGTCAGCATCTGCCGGAAGAAGCTTGTTCTGACAGTTTCAACTTGTTTTGAGGTCATTTTACTAATTCCAGTCTGAAATCTGCAGGAACATGTTTTTTTGTCAGGCTCTGCCGGAAGAAGCTTGTTCTGACAGTTTCAACTTGTTTTGAGGTCATTTTTCTTCTTTCAGTCTGAAAAATGCAGTAGCATGTCCTTTTGTCAGCATCTGCCGGAAGAAGCTTGTTCTGACAGTTTCAACTTGTTTTGAGGTCATTTTACTAATTCCAGTCTGAAATCTGCAGGAACATGTTTTTTTGTCAGGCTCTGCCGGAAGAAGCTTGTTCTGACAGTTTCAACTTGTATTGAGGTCATTTTTCTTCTTTCAGTCTGAAAAATGCAGTAGCATGTCCTTTTGTCAGCATCTGCCGGAAGAAGCTTGTTCTGACAGTTTCAACTTGTTTTGAGGTCATTTTTCTTCTTTCAGTCTGAAAAATGCAGTAGCATGTCCTTTTGTCAGCATCTGCCGGAAGAAGCTTGTTCTGACAGTTTCAACTTGTTTTGAGGTCATTTTACTAATTCCAGTCTGAAATCTGCAGTAGCATGTCCTTTTGTCAGCATCTGCCGGAAGAAGCTTGTTCTGACAGTTTCAACTTGTTTTGAGGTCATTTTTCTTCTTTCAGTCTGAAAAGTGCAGTAGCATGTCCTTTTGTCAGCATCTGCCGGAAGAAGCTTGTTCTGACAGTTTCAACTTGTTTTGAGGTCATTTTTCTTCTTTCAGTCTGAAAAATGCAGTAGCATGTCCTTTTGTCAGCATCTGCCGGAAGAAGCTTGTTCTGACGTTTCAACTTGTTTTGAGGTCATTTTTCTTCTTTCAGTCTGAAAAATGCAGTAGCATGTCCTTTTGTCAGCATCTGCCGGAAGAAGCTTGTTCTGACAGTTTCAACTTGTTTTGAGGTCATTTTACTAATTCCAGTCTGAAATCTGCAGGAACATGTTTTTTTGTCAGGCTCTGCCGGAAGAAGCTTGTTCTGACAGTTTCAACTTGTTTTGAGGTCATTTTTCTTCTTTCAGTCTGAAAAATGCAGTAGCATGTCCTTTTGTCAGCATCTGCCGGAAGAAGCTTGTTCTGACAGTTTCAACTTGTTTTGAGGTCATTTTACTAATTCCAGTCTGAAATCTGCAGGAACATGTTTTTTTGTCAGGCTCTGCCGGAAGAAGCTTGTTCTGACAGTTTCAACTTGTTTTGAGGTCATTTTTCTACTTTCAGTCTGAAAAATGCAGTAGCATGTCCTTTTGTCAGCATCTGCCGGAAGAAGCTTGTTCTGACAGTTTCAACTTGTTTTGAGGTCATTTTTCTTCTTTCAGTCTGAAAAATGCAGTAGCATGTCCTTTTGTCAGCATCTGCCGGAAGAAGCTTGTTCTGACAGTTTCAACTTGTTTTGAGGTCATTTTTCTACTTTCAGTCTGAAAAATGCAGTAGCATGTCCTTTTGTCAGCATCTGCCGGAAGAAGCTTGTTCTGACAGTTTCAACTTGTTTTGAGGTCATTTTTCTTCTTTCAGTCTGAAAAATGCAGTAGCATGTCCTTTTGTCAGCATCTGCCGGAAGAAGCTTGTTCTGACAGTTTCAACTTGTTTTGAGGTCATTTTACTAATTCCAGTCTGAAATCTGCAGGAACATGTTTTTTTGTCAGGCTCTGCCGGAAGAAGCTTGTTCTGACAGTTTCAACTTGTTTTGAGGTCATTTTTCTTCTTTCAGTCTGAAAAATGCAGTAGCATGTCCTTTTGTCAGCATCTGCCGGAAGAAGCTTGTTCTGACAGTTTCAACTTGTTTTGAGGTCATTTTTCTTCTTTCAGTCTGAAAAATGCAGCAGCATGTCCTTTTGTCAGCATCTGCCGGAAGAAGCTTGTTCTGACAGTTTCAACTTGTTTTGAGGTCATTTTACTAATTCCAGTCCGAAATCTGCAGGAACATGTTTTTTTGTCAGCATCTGCCGGAAGAAGCTTGTTCTGACAGTTTCAACTTGTTTTGAGGTCATTTTTCTTCTTTCAGTCTGAAAAATGCAGTAGCATGTCCTTTTGTCAGCATCTGCCGGAAGAAGCTTGTTCTGACAGTTTCAACTTGTTTTGAGGTCATTTTTCTTCTTTCAGTCTGAAAAGTGCAGTAGCATGTCCTTTTGTCAGCATCTGCCGGAAGAAGCTTGTTCTGACAGTTTCAACTTGTTTTGAGGTCATTTTTCTTCTTTCAGTCTGAAAAATGCAGTAGCATGTCCTTTTGTCAGCATCTGCCGGAAGAAGCTTGTTCTGACGTTTCAACTTGTTTTGAGGTCATTTTTCTTCTTTCAGTCTGAAAAATGCAGTAGCATGTCCTTTTGTCAGCATCTGCCGGAAGAAGCTTGTTCTGACAGTTTCAACTTGTTTTGAGGTCATTTTACTAATTCCAGTCTGAAATCTGCAGGAACATGTTTTTTTGTCAGGCTCTGCCGGAAGAAGCTTGTTCTGACAGTTTCAACTTGTTTTGAGGTCATTTTTCTTCTTTCAGTCTGAAAAATGCAGTAGCATGTCCTTTTGTCAGCATCTGCCGGAAGAAGCTTGTTCTGACAGTTTCAACTTGTTTTGAGGTCATTTTACTAATTCCAGTCTGAAATCTGCAGGAACATGTTTTTTTGTCAGGCTCTGCCGGAAGAAGCTTGTTCTGACAGTTTCAACTTGTTTTGAGGTCATTTTTCTACTTTCAGTCTGAAAAATGCAGTAGCATGTCCTTTTGTCAGCATCTGCCGGAAGAAGCTTGTTCTGACAGTTTCAACTTGTTTTGAGGTCATTTTTCTTCTTTCAGTCTGAAAAATGCAGTAGCATGTCCTTTTGTCAGCATCTGCCGGAAGAAGCTTGTTCTGACAGTTTCAACTTGTTTTGAGGTCATTTTTCTACTTTCAGTCTGAAAAATGCAGTAGCATGTCCTTTTGTCAGCATCTGCCGGAAGAAGCTTGTTCTGACAGTTTCAACTTGTTTTGAGGTCATTTTTCTTCTTTCAGTCTGAAAAATGCAGTAGCATGTCCTTTTGTCAGCATCTGCCGGAAGAAGCTTGTTCTGACAGTTTCAACTTGTTTTGAGGTCATTTTACTAATTCCAGTCTGAAATCTGCAGGAACATGTTTTTTTGTCAGGCTCTGCCGGAAGAAGCTTGTTCTGACAGTTTCAACTTGTTTTGAGGTCATTTTTCTTCTTTCAGTCTGAAAAATGCAGTAGCATGTCCTTTTGTCAGCATCTGCCGGAAGAAGCTTGTTCTGACAGTTTCAACTTGTTTTGAGGTCATTTTTCTTCTTTCAGTCTGAAAAATGCAGCAGCATGTCCTTTTGTCAGCATCTGCCGGAAGAAGCTTGTTCTGACAGTTTCAACTTGTTTTGAGGTCATTTTACTAATTCCAGTCCGAAATCTGCAGGAACATGTTTTTTTGTCAGCATCTGCCGGAAGAAGCTTGTTCTGACAGTTTCAACTTGTTTTGAGGTCATTTTTCTTCTTTCAGTCTGAAAAATGCAGTAGCATGTCCTTTTGTCAGCATCTGCCGGAAGAAGCTTGTTCTGACAGTTTCAACTTGTTTTGAGGTCATTTTTCTTCTTTCAGTCTGAAAAATGCAGTAGCATGTCTTTTGGCAGCATCTGCCGGAAGAAGCTTGTTCTGACAGTTTCAACTTGTTTTGAGGTCATTTTTCTTCTTTCAGTCTGAAAAATGCAGTAGCATGTCCTTTTGTCAGCATCTGCCGGAAGAAGCTTGTTCTGACAGTTTCAACTTGTTTTGAGGTCATTTTTCTTCTTTCAGTCTGAAAAATGCAGTAGCATGTCCTTTTGTCAGCATCTGCCGGAAGAAGCTTGTTCTGACAGTTTCAACTTGTTTTGAGGTCATTTTTCTTCTTTCAGTCTGAAAAATGCAGTAGCATGTCCTTTTGTCAGCATCTGCCGGAAGAAGCTTGTTCTGACAGTTTCAACTTGTTTACAGGTCATTTTTCTTCTTTCAGTCTGAAAAATGCAGCAGCATGTCCTTTTGTCAGCATCTGCCGGAAGAAGCTTGTTCTGACAGTTTCAACTTGTTTTGAGGTCATTTTACTAATTCCAGTCCGAAATCTGCAGGAACATGTTTTTTTGTCAGCATCTGCCGGAAGAAGCTTGTTCTGACAGTTTCAACTTGTTTTGAGGTCATTTTTCTTCTTTCAGTCTGAAAAATGCAGTAGCATGTCCTTTTGTCAGCATCTGCCGGAAGAAGCTTGTTCTGACAGTTTCAACTTGTTTTGAGGTCATTTTACTAATTCCAGTCTGAAATCTGCAGGAACATGTTTTTTTTTCAGGCTCTGCCGGAAGAAGCTTGTTCTGACAGTTTCAACTTGTTTTGAGGTCATTTTTCTTCTTTCAGTCTGAAAAATGCAGTAGCATGTCCTTTTGTCAGCATCTGCCGGAAGAAGCTTGTTCTGACAGTTTCAACTTGTTTTGAGGTCATTTTTCTTCTTTCAGTCTGAAAAATGCAGTAGCATGTCCTTTTGTCAGCATCTGCCGGAAGAAGCTTGTTCTGACAGTTTCAACTTGTTTTGAGGTCATTTTTCTTCTTTCAGTCTGAAAAATGCAGTAGCATGTCCTTTTGTCAGCATCTGCCGGAAGAAGCTTGTTCTGACAGTTTCAACTTGTTTACAGGTCATTTTACTAATTCCAGTCTGAAATCTGCAGGAACATGTTTTCTTGTCAGGCTCTGCCAGAAGAAGCTTGTTCTGACAGTTTCAACTTGTTTTGAGGTCATTTTTCTTCTTTCAGTCTGAAAAATGCAGTAGCATGTCCTTTTGTCAGCATCTGCCGGAAGAAGCTTGTTCTGACAGTTTCAACTTGTTTTGAGGTCATTTTTCTTCTTTCAGTCTGAAAAATGCAGTAGCATGTCCTTTTGTCAGCATCTGCCGGAAGAAGCTTGTTCTGACAGTTTCAACTTGTTTTGAGGTCATTTTACTAATTCCAGTCTGAAATCTGCAGGAACATGTTTTTTTTGTCAGGTTCTGCCGGAAGAAGCTTGTTCTGACAGTTTCAACTTGTTTTGAGGTCATTTTACTAATTCCAGTCTGAAATCTGCAGGAACATGTTTTTTTGTCAGGCTCTGCCGGAAGAAGCTTGTTCTGACAGTTTCAACTTGTTTTGAGGTCATTTTTCTTCTTTCAGTCTGAAAAATGCAGTAGCATGTCCTTTTGTCAGCATCTGCCGGAAGAAGCTTGTTCTGACAGTTTCAACTTGTTTTGAGGTCATTTTACTAATTCCAGTCCGAAATCTGCAGGAACATGTTTTTTTGTCAGCATCTGCCGGAAGAAGCTTGTTCTGACGTTTCAACTTGTTTTGAGGTCATTTTTCTTCTTTCAGTCTGAAAAATGCAGTAGCATGTCCTTTTGTCAGCATCTGCCGGAAGAAGCTTGTTCTGACAGTTTCAACTTGTTTACAGGTCATTTTTCTTCTTTCAGTCTGAAAAATGCAGCAGCATGTCCTTTTGTCAGCATCTGCCGGAAGAAGCTTGTTCTGACAGTTTCAACTTGTTTTGAGGTCATTTTACTAATTCCAGTCCGAAATCTGCAGGAACATGTTTTTTTGTCAGCATCTGCCGGAAGAAGCTTGTTCTGACAGTTTCAACTTGTTTTGAGGTCATTTTTCTTCTTTCAGTCTGAAAAATGCAGTAGCATGTCCTTTTGTCAGCATCTGCCGGAAGAAGCTTGTTCTGACAGTTTCAACTTGTTTTGAGGTCATTTTTCTTCTTTCAGTCTGAAAAATGCAGTAGCATGTCTTTTGGCAGCATCTGCCGGAAGAAGCTTGTTCTGACAGTTTCAACTTGTTTTGAGGTCATTTTTCTTCTTTCAGTCTGAAAAATGCAGTAGCATGTCCTTTTGTCAGCATCTGCCGGAAGAAGCTTGTTCTGACAGTTTCAACTTGTTTTGAGGTCATTTTTCTTCTTTCAGTCTGAAAAATGCAGTAGCATGTCCTTTTGTCAGCATCTGCCGGAAGAAGCTTGTTCTGACAGTTTCAACTTGTTTTGAGGTCATTTTTCTTCTTTCAGTCTGAAAAATGCAGTAGCATGTCCTTTTGTCAGCATCTGCCGGAAGAAGCTTGTTCTGACAGTTTCAACTTGTTTACAGGTCATTTTACTAATTCCAGTCTGAAATCTGCAGGAACATGTTTTCTTGTCAGGCTCTGCCAGAAGAAGCTTGTTCTGACAGTTTCAACTTGTTTTGAGGTCATTTTTCTTCTTTCAGTCTGAAAAATGCAGTAGCATGTCCTTTTGTCAGCATCTGCCGGAAGAAGCTTGTTCTGACAGTTTCAACTTGTTTTGAGGTCATTTTTCTTCTTTCAGTCTGAAAAATGCAGTAGCATGTCCTTTTGTCAGCATCTGCCGGAAGAAGCTTGTTCTGACGTTTCAACTTGTTTTGAGGTCATTTTTCTTCTTTCAGTCTGAAAAATGCAGTAGCATGTCCTTTTGTCAGCATCTGCCGGAAGAAGCTTGTTCTGACAGTTTCAACTTGTTTACAGGTCATTTTACTAATTCCAGTCTGAAATCTGCAGGAACATGTTTTCTTGTCAGGCTCTGCCAGAAGAAGCTTGTTTAGACAGTTTCAACTTGTTTTGAGGTCATTTTTCTTCTTTCAGTCTGAAAAATGCAGTAGCATGTCCTTTTGTCAGCATCTGCCGGAAGAAGCTTGTTCTGACAGTTTCAACTTGTTTTGAGGTCATTTTTCTTCTTTCAGTCTGAAAAGTGCCGTAGCATGTCCTTTTGTCAGCATCTGCCGGAAGAAGCTTGTTCTGACAGTTTCAACTTGTTTTGAGGTCATTTTTCTTCTTTCAGTCTGAAAAATGCAGTAGCATGTCCTTTTGTCAGCATCTGCCGGAAGAAGCTTGTTCTGACAGTTTCAACTTGTTTTGAGGTCATTTTTCTTCTTTCAGTCTGAAAAGTGCAGTAGCATGTCCTTTTGTCAGCATCTGCCGGAAGAAGCTTGTTCTGACAGTTTCAACTTGTTTTGAGGTCATTTTACTAATTCCAGTCTGAAAAATGCAGTAGCATGTCCTTTTGTCAGCATCTGCCGGAAGAAGCTTGTTCTGACAGTTTCAACTTGTTTTGAGGTCATTTTACTAATTCCAGTCCGAAATCTGCAGGAACATGTTTTTTTGTCAGCATCTGCCGGAAGAAGCTTGTTCTGACAGTTTCAACTTGTTTTGAGGTCATTTTACTAATTCCAGTCTGAAATCTGCAGGAACATGTTTTTTTGTCAGGCTCTGCCGGAAGAAGCTTGTTCTGACAGTTTCAACTTGTTTTGAGGTCATTTTTCTTCTTTCAGTCTGAAAAGTGCAGTAGCATGTCCTTTTGTCAGCATCTGCCGGAAGAAGCTTGTTCTGACAGTTTCAACTTGTTTTGAGGTCATTTTTCTTCTTTCAGTCTGAAAAATGCAGTAGCATGTCCTTTTGTCAGCATCTGCCGGAAGAAGCTTGTTCTGACGTTTCAACTTGTTTTGAGGTCATTTTTCTTCTTTCAGTCTGAAAAATGCAGTAGCATGTCCTTTTGTCAGCATCTGCCGGAAGAAGCTTGTTCTGACAGTTTCAACTTGTTTACAGGTCATTTTACTAATTCCAGTCTGAAATCTGCAGGAACATGTTTTCTTGTCAGGCTCTGCCAGAAGAAGCTTGTTTAGACAGTTTCAACTTGTTTTGAGGTCATTTTTCTTCTTTCAGTCTGAAAAATGCAGTAGCATGTCCTTTTGTCAGCATCTGCCGGAAGAAGCTTGTTCTGACAGTTTCAACTTGTTTTGAGGTCATTTTTCTTCTTTCAGTCTGAAAAGTGCAGTAGCATGTCCTTTTGTCAGCATCTGCCGGAAGAAGCTTGTTCTGACAGTTTCAACTTGTTTTGAGGTCATTTTTCTTCTTTCAGTCTGAAAAATGCAGTAGCATGTCCTTTTGTCAGCATCTGCCGGAAGAAGCTTGTTCTGACAGTTTCAACTTGTTTTGAGGTCATTTTTCTTCTTTCAGTCTGAAAAGTGCAGTAGCATGTCCTTTTGTCAGCATCTGCCGGAAGAAGCTTGTTCTGACAGTTTCAACTTGTTTTGAGGTCATTTTTCTTCTTTCAGTCTGAAAAATGCAGTAGCATGTCCTTTTGTCAGCATCTGCCGGAAGAAGCTTGTTCTGACGTTTCAACTTGTTTTGAGGTCATTTTTCTTCTTTCAGTCTGAAAAATGCAGTAGCATGTCCTTTTGTCAGCATCTGCCGGAAGAAGCTTGTTCTGACAGTTTCAACTTGTTTTGAGGTCATTTTACTAATTCCAGTCTGAAAAATGCAGTAGCATGTCCTTTTGTCAGCATCTGCCGGAAGAAGCTTGTTCTGACAGTTTCAACTTGTTTTGAGGTCATTTTACTAATTCCAGTCCGAAATCTGCAGGAACATGTTTTTTTGTCAGCATCTGCCGGAAGAAGCTTGTTCTGACAGTTTCAACTTGTTTACAGGTCATTTTACTAATTCCAGTCTGAAATCTGCAGGAACATGTTTTCTTGTCAGGCTCTGCCAGAAGAAGCTTGTTTAGACAGTTTCAACTTGTTTTGAGGTCATTTTTCTTCTTTCAGTCTGAAAAATGCAGTAGCATGTCCTTTTGTCAGCATCTGCCGGAAGAAGCTTGTTCTGACAGTTTCAACTTGTTTTGAGGTCATTTTTCTTCTTTCAGTCTGAAAAGTGCAGTAGCATGTCCTTTTGTCAGCATCTGCCGGAAGAAGCTTGTTCTGACAGTTTCAACTTGTTTTGAGGTCATTTTTCTTCTTTCAGTCTGAAAAATGCAGTAGCATGTCCTTTTGTCAGCATCTGCCGGAAGAAGCTTGTTCTGACAGTTTCAACTTGTTTTGAGGTCATTTTTCTTCTTTCAGTCTGAAAAGTGCAGTAGCATGTCCTTTTGTCAGCATCTGCCGGAAGAAGCTTGTTCTGACAGTTTCAACTTGTTTTGAGGTCATTTTTCTTCTTTCAGTCTGAAAAATGCAGTAGCATGTCCTTTTGTCAGCATCTGCCGGAAGAAGCTTGTTCTGACGTTTCAACTTGTTTTGAGGTCATTTTTCTTCTTTCAGTCTGAAAAATGCAGTAGCATGTCCTTTTGTCAGCATCTGCCGGAAGAAGCTTGTTCTGACAGTTTCAACTTGTTTTGAGGTCATTTTACTAATTCCAGTCTGAAAAATGCAGTAGCATGTCCTTTTGTCAGCATCTGCCGGAAGAAGCTTGTTCTGACAGTTTCAACTTGTTTTGAGGTCATTTTACTAATTCCAGTCCGAAATCTGCAGGAACATGTTTTTTTGTCAGCATCTGCCGGAAGAAGCTTGTTCTGACAGTTTCAACTTGTTTTGAGGTCATTTTTCTTCTTTCAGTCTGAAAAATGCAGTAGCAGTCCTTTTGTCAGCATCTGCCGGAAGAAG
Source organism: Brachionichthys hirsutus (assembly GCF_040956055.1). NCBI lineage: Eukaryota > Metazoa > Chordata > Actinopteri > Lophiiformes > Brachionichthyidae > Brachionichthys > Brachionichthys hirsutus. Next base: position 134,600 of record NW_027180425.1, read on the forward strand.
CTTGTTCTGACAGTTTCAACTTGTTTTGAGGTCATTTTTCTTCTTTCAGTCTGAAAAATGCAGTAGCATGTCCTTTTGTCAGCATCTGCCGGAAGAAGCTTGTTCTGACAGTTTCAACTTGTTTACAGGTCATTTTACTAATTCCAGTCTGAAATCTGCAGGAACATGTTTTCTTGTCAGGCTCTGCCAGAAGAAGCTTGTTTAGACAGTTTCAACTTGTTTTGAGGTCATTTTTCTTCTTTCAGTCTGAAAAATGCAGTAGCATGTCCTTTTGTCAGCATCTGCCGGAAGAAGCTTGTTCTGACAGTTTCAACTTGTTTTGAGGTCATTTTTCTTCTTTCAGTCTGAAAAGTGCAGTAGCATGTCCTTTTGTCAGCATCTGCCGGAAGAAGCTTGTTCTGACAGTTTCAACTTGTTTTGAGGTCATTTTTCTTCTTTCAGTCTGAAAAATGCAGTAGCATGTCCTTTTGTCAGCATCTGCCGGAAGAAGCTTGTTCTGACAGTTTCAACTTGTTTTGAGGTCATTTTACTAATTCCAGTCTGAAATCTGCAGGAACATGTTTTTTTGTCAGGCTCTGCCGGAAGAAGCTTGTTCTGACAGTTTCAACTTGTTTACAGGTCATTTTACTAATTCCAGTCTGAAATCTGCAGGAACATGTTTTCTTGTCAGGCTCTGCCAGAAGAAGCTTGTTTTGACAGTTTCAACTTGTTTTGAGGTCATTTTTCTTCTTTCAGTCTGAAAAATGCAGTAGCATGTCCTTTTGTCAGCATCTGCCGGAAGAAGCTTGTTCTGACAGTTTCAACTTGTTTTGAGGTCATTTTTCTTCTTTCAGTCTGAAAAGTGCAGTAGCATGTCCTTTTGTCAGCATCTGCCGGAAGAAGCTTGTTCTGACAGTTTCAACTTGTTTTGAGGTCATTTTACTAATTCCAGTCTGAAATCTGCAGGAACATGTTTTTTTGTCAGGCTCTGCCGGAAGAAGCTTGTTCTGACAGTTTCAACTTGTTTTGAGGTCATTTTTCTTCTTTCAGTCTGAAAAGTGCAGTAGCATGTCCTTTTGTCAGCATCTGCCGGAAGAAGCTTGTTCTGACAGTTTCAACTTGTTTTGAGGTCATTTTTCTTCTTTCAGTCTGAAAAATGCAGTAGCATGTCCTTTTGTCAGCATCTGCCGGAAGAAGCTTGTTCTGACAGTTTCAACTTGTTTACAGGTCATTTTACTAATTCCAGTCTGAAATCTGCAGGAACATGTTTTCTTGTCAGGCTCTGCCAGAAGAAGCTTGTTTTGACAGTTTCAACTTGTTTTGAGGTCATTTTTCTTCTTTCAGTCTGAAAAATGCAGTAGCATGTCCTTTTGTCAGCATCTGCCGGAAGAAGCTTGTTCTGACAGTTTCAACTTGTTTTGAGGTCATTTTTCTTCTTTCAGTCTGAAAAGTGCAGTAGCATGTCCTTTTGTCAGCATCTGCCGGAAGAAGCTTGTTCTGACAGTTTCAACTTGTTTTGAGGTCATTTTTCTTCTTTCAGTCTGAAAAATGCAGTAGCATGTCCTTTTGTCAGCATCTGCCGGAAGAAGCTTGTTCTGACAGTTTCAACTTGTTTTGAGGTCATTTTTCTTCTTTCAGTCTGAAAAGTGCAGTAGCATGTCCTTTTGTCAGCATCTGCCGGAAGAAGCTTGTTCTGACAGTTTCAACTTGTTTTGAGGTCATTTTTCTTCTTTCAGTCTGAAAAATGCAGTAGCATGTCCTTTTGTCAGCATCTGCCGGAAGAAGCTTGTTCTGACAGTTTCAACTTGTTTTGAGGTCATTTTTCTTCTTTCAGTCTGAAAAATGCAGTAGCATGTCCTTTTGTCAGCATCTGCCGGAAGAAGCTTGTTCTGACAGTTTCAACTTGTTTACAGGTCATTTTACTAATTCCAGTCTGAAATCTGCAGGAACATGTTTTCTTGTCAGGCTCTGCCAGAAGAAGCTTGTTTAGACAGTTTCAACTTGTTTTGAGGTCATTTTACTAATTCCAGTCTGAAATCTGCAGGAACATGTTTTTTTGTCAGGCTCTGCCGGAAGAAGCTTGTTCTGACAGTTTCAACTTGTTTTGAGGTCATTTTTCTTCTTTCAGTCTGAAAAATGCAGTAGCATGTCCTTTTGTCAGCATCTGCTGGAAGAAGCTTGTTCTGACAGTTTCAACTTGTTTTGAGGTCATTTTTCTTCTTTCAGTCTGAAAAATGCAGTAGCATGTCCTTTTGTCAGCATCTGCCGGAAGAAGCTTGTTCTGACGTTTCAACTTGTTTTGAGGTCATTTTTCTTCTTTCAGTCTGAAAAATGCAGTAGCATGTCCTTTTGTCAGCATCTGCCGGAAGAAGCTTGTTCTGACAGTTTCAACTTGTTTTGAGGTCATTTTTCTTCTTTCAGTCTGAAAAATGCAGTAGCATGTCCTTTTGTCAGCATCTGCCGGAAGAAGCTTGTTCTGACAGTTTCAACTTGTTTTGAGGTCATTTTACTAATTCCAGTCTGAAATCTGCAGGAACATGTTTTCTTGTCAGGCTCTGCCAGAAGAAGCTTGTTTAGACAGTTTCAACTTGTTTTGAGGTCATTTTTCTTCTTTCAGTCTGAAAAATGCAGTAGCATGTCCTTTTGTCAGCATCTGCCGGAAGAAGCTTGTTCTGACAGTTTCAACTTGTTTTGAGGTCATTTTTCTTCTTTCAGTCTGAAAAGTGCAGTAGCATGTCCTTTTGTCAGCATCTGCCGGAAGAAGCTTGTTCTGACAGTTTCAACTTGTTTTGAGGTCATTTTTCTTCTTTCAGTCTGAAAAATGCAGTAGCATGTCCTTTTGTCAGCATCTGCCGGAAGAAGCTTGTTCTGACAGTTTCAACTTGTTTTGAGGTCATTTTTCTTCTTTCAGTCTGAAAAGTGCAGTAGCATGTCCTTTTGTCAGCATCTGCCGGAAGAAGCTTGTTCTGACAGTTTCAACTTGTTTTGAGGTCATTTTTCTTCTTTCAGTCTGAAAAATGCAGTAGCATGTCCTTTTGTCAGCATCTGCCGGAAGAAGCTTGTTCTGACGTTTCAACTTGTTTTGAGGTCATTTTTCTTCTTTCAGTCTGAAAAATGCAGTAGCATGTCCTTTTGTCAGCATCTGCCGGAAGAAGCTTGTTCTGACAGTTTCAACTTGTTTTGAGGTCATTTTTCTTCTTTCAGTCTGAAAAATGCAGTAGCATGTCCTTTTGTCAGCATCTGCCGGAAGAAGCTTGTTCTGACAGTTTCAACTTGTTTTGAGGTCATTTTACTAATTCCAGTCCGAAATCTGCAGGAACATGTTTTTTTGTCAGCATCTGCCGGAAGAAGCTTGTTCTGACAGTTTCAACTTGTTTTGAGGTCATTTTTCTTCTTTCAGTCTGAAAAATGCAGTAGCAGTCCTTTTGTCAGCATCTGCCGGAAGAAGCTTGTTCTGACAGTTTCAACTTGTTTTGAGGTCATTTTTCTTCTTTCAGTCTGAAAAATGCAGTAGCATGTCCTTTTGTCAGCATCTGCCGGAAGAAGCTTGTTCTGACAGTTTCAACTTGTTTACAGGTCATTTTACTAATTCCAGTCTGAAATCTGCAGGAACATGTTTTCTTGTCAGGCTCTGCCAGAAGAAGCTTGTTTAGACAGTTTCAACTTGTTTTGAGGTCATTTTTCTTCTTTCAGTCTGAAAAATGCAGTAGCATGTCCTTTTGTCAGCATCTGCCGGAAGAAGCTTGTTCTGACAGTTTCAACTTGTTTTGAGGTCATTTTTCTTCTTTCAGTCTGAAAAGTGCAGTAGCATGTCCTTTTGTCAGCATCTGCCGGAAGAAGCTTGTTCTGACAGTTTCAACTTGTTTTGAGGTCATTTTACTAATTCCAGTCTGAAATCTGCAGGAACATGTTTTTTTGTCAGGCTCTGCCGGAAGAAGCTTGTTCTGACAGTTTCAACTTGTTTTGAGGTCATTTTTCTTCTTTCAGTCTGAAAAGTGCAGTAGCATGTCCTTTTGTCAGCATCTGCCGGAAGAAGCTTGTTCTGACAGTTTCAACTTGTTTTGAGGTCATTTTTCTTCTTTCAGTCTGAAAAATGCAGTAGCATGTCCTTTTGTCAGCATCTGCCGGAAGAAGCTTGTTCTGACAGTTTCAACTTGTTTACAGGTCATTTTACTAATTCCAGTCTGAAATCTGCAGGAACATGTTTTCTTGTCAGGCTCTGCCAGAAGAAGCTTGTTTTGACAGTTTCAACTTGTTTTGAGGTCATTTTTCTTCTTTCAGTCTGAAAAATGCAGTAGCATGTCCTTTTGTCAGCATCTGCCGGAAGAAGCTTGTTCTGACAGTTTCAACTTGTTTTGAGGTCATTTTTCTTCTTTCAGTCTGAAAAGTGCAGTAGCATGTCCTTTTGTCAGCATCTGCCGGAAGAAGCTTGTTCTGACAGTTTCAACTTGTTTTGAGGTCATTTTTCTTCTTTCAGTCTGAAAAATGCAGTAGCATGTCCTTTTGTCAGCATCTGCCGGAAGAAGCTTGTTCTGACAGTTTCAACTTGTTTTGAGGTCATTTTTCTTCTTTCAGTCTGAAAAATGCAGTAGCATGTCCTTTTGTCAGCATCTGCCGGAAGAAGCTTGTTCTGACAGTTTCAACTTGTTTACAGGTCATTTTACTAATTCCAGTCTGAAATCTGCAGGAACATGTTTTCTTGTCAGGCTCTGCCAGAAGAAGCTTGTTTAGACAGTTTCAACTTGTTTTGAGGTCATTTTACTAATTCCAGTCTGAAATCTGCAGGAACATGTTTTTTTGTCAGGCTCTGCCGGAAGAAGCTTGTTCTGACAGTTTCAACTTGTTTTGAGGTCATTTTTCTTCTTTCAGTCTGAAAAATGCAGTAGCATGTCCTTTTGTCAGCATCTGCTGGAAGAAGCTTGTTCTGACAGTTTCAACTTGTTTTGAGGTCATTTTTCTTCTTTCAGTCTGAAAAATGCAGTAGCATGTCCTTTTGTCAGCATCTGCCGGAAGAAGCTTGTTCTGACGTTTCAACTTGTTTTGAGGTCATTTTTCTTCTTTCAGTCTGAAAAATGCAGTAGCATGTCCTTTTGTCAGCATCTGCCGGAAGAAGCTTGTTCTGACAGTTTCAACTTGTTTTGAGGTCATTTTTCTTCTTTCAGTCTGAAAAATGCAGTAGCATGTCCTTTTGTCAGCATCTGCCGGAAGAAGCTTGTTCTGACAGTTTCAACTTGTTTTGAGGTCATTTTACTAATTCCAGTCTGAAATCTGCAGGAACATGTTTTCTTGTCAGGCTCTGCCAGAAGAAGCTTGTTTAGACAGTTTCAACTTGTTTTGAGGTCATTTTTCTTCTTTCAGTCTGAAAAATGCAGTAGCATGTCCTTTTGTCAGCATCTGCCGGAAGAAGCTTGTTCTGACAGTTTCAACTTGTTTTGAGGTCATTTTTCTTCTTTCAGTCTGAAAAGTGCAGTAGCATGTCCTTTTGTCAGCATCTGCCGGAAGAAGCTTGTTCTGACAGTTTCAACTTGTTTTGAGGTCATTTTTCTTCTTTCAGTCTGAAAAATGCAGTAGCATGTCCTTTTGTCAGCATCTGCCGGAAGAAGCTTGTTCTGACAGTTTCAACTTGTTTTGAGGTCATTTTTCTTCTTTCAGTCTGAAAAGTGCAGTAGCATGTCCTTTTGTCAGCATCTGCCGGAAGAAGCTTGTTCTGACAGTTTCAACTTGTTTTGAGGTCATTTTTCTTCTTTCAGTCTGAAAAATGCAGTAGCATGTCCTTTTGTCAGCATCTGCCGGAAGAAGCTTGTTCTGACGTTTCAACTTGTTTTGAGGTCATTTTTCTTCTTTCAGTCTGAAAAATGCAGTAGCATGTCCTTTTGTCAGCATCTGCCGGAAGAAGCTTGTTCTGACAGTTTCAACTTGTTTTGAGGTCATTTTTCTTCTTTCAGTCTGAAAAATGCAGTAGCATGTCCTTTTGTCAGCATCTGCCGGAAGAAGCTTGTTCTGACAGTTTCAACTTGTTTTGAGGTCATTTTTCTTCTTTCAGTCTGAAAAGTGCAGTAGCATGTCCTTTTGTCAGCATCTGCCGGAAGAAGCTTGTTCTGACAGTTTCAACTTGTTTTGAGGTCATTTTTCTTCTTTCAGTCTGAAAAATGCAGTAGCATGTCCTTTTGTCAGCATCTGCCGGAAGAAGCTTGTTCTGACGTTTCAACTTGTTTTGAGGTCATTTTTCTTCTTTCAGTCTGAAAAATGCAGTAGCATGTCCTTTTGTCAGCATCTGCCGGAAGAAGCTTGTTCTGACAGTTTCAACTTGTTTTGAGGTCATTTTTCTTCTTTCAGTCTGAAAAATGCAGTAGCATGTCCTTTTGTCAGCATCTGCCGGAAGAAGCTTGTTCTGACGTTTCAACTTGTTTTGAGGTCATTTTTCTTCTTTCAGTCTGAAAAATGCAGTAGCATGTCCTTTTGTCAGCATCTGCCGGAAGAAGCTTGTTCTGACAGTTTCAACTTGTTTTGAGGTCATTTTTCTTCTTTCAGTCTGAAAAATGCAGTAGCATGTCCTTTTGTCAGCATCTGCCGGAAGAAGCTTGTTCTGACAGTTTCAACTTGTTTTGAGGTCATTTTTCTTCTTTCAGTCTGAAAAGTGCAGTAGCATGTCCTTTTGTCAGCATCTGCCGGAAGAAGCTTGTTCTGACAGTTTCAACTTGTTTTGAGGTCATTTTTCTTCTTTCAGTCTGAAAAATGCAGTAGCATGTCCTTTTGTCAGCATCTGCCGGAAGAAGCTTGTTCTGACAGTTTCAACTTGTTTACAGGTCATTTTACTAATTCCAGTCTGAAATCTGCAGGAACATGTTTTCTTGTCAGGCTCTGCCAGAAGAAGCTTGTTTAGACAGTTTCAACTTGTTTTGAGGTCATTTTACTAATTCCAGTCTGAAATCTGCAGGAACATGTTTTTTTGTCAGGCTCTGCCGGAAGAAGCTTGTTCTGACAGTTTCAACTTGTTTTGAGGTCATTTTTCTTCTTTCAGTCTGAAAAATGCAGTAGCATGTCCTTTTGTCAGCATCTGCTGGAAGAAGCTTGTTCTGACAGTTTCAACTTGTTTTGAGGTCATTTTTCTTCTTTCAGTCTGAAAAATGCAGTAGCATGTCCTTTTGTCAGCATCTGCCGGAAGAAGCTTGTTCTGACGTTTCAACTTGTTTTGAGGTCATTTTTCTTCTTTCAGTCTGAAAAATGCAGTAGCATGTCCTTTTGTCAGCATCTGCCGGAAGAAGCTTGTTCTGACAGTTTCAACTTGTTTTGAGGTCATTTTTCTTCTTTCAGTCTGAAAAATGCAGTAGCATGTCCTTTTGTCAGCATCTGCCGGAAGAAGCTTGTTCTGACAGTTTCAACTTGTTTTGAGGTCATTTTACTAATTCCAGTCTGAAATCTGCAGGAACATGTTTTCTTGTCAGGCTCTGCCAGAAGAAGCTTGTTTAGACAGTTTCAACTTGTTTTGAGGTCATTTTTCTTCTTTCAGTCTGAAAAATGCAGTAGCATGTCCTTTTGTCAGCATCTGCCGGAAGAAGCTTGTTCTGACAGTTTCAACTTGTTTTGAGGTCATTTTTCTTCTTTCAGTCTGAAAAGTGCAGTAGCATGTCCTTTTGTCAGCATCTGCCGGAAGAAGCTTGTTCTGACAGTTTCAACTTGTTTTGAGGTCATTTTTCTTCTTTCAGTCTGAAAAATGCAGTAGCATGTCCTTTTGTCAGCATCTGCCGGAAGAAGCTTGTTCTGACAGTTTCAACTTGTTTTGAGGTCATTTTTCTTCTTTCAGTCTGAAAAGTGCAGTAGCATGTCCTTTTGTCAGCATCTGCCGGAAGAAGCTTGTTCTGACAGTTTCAACTTGTTTTGAGGTCATTTTTCTTCTTTCAGTCTGAAAAATGCAGTAGCATGTCCTTTTGTCAGCATCTGCCGGAAGAAGCTTGTTCTGACGTTTCAACTTGTTTTGAGGTCATTTTTCTTCTTTCAGTCTGAAAAATGCAGTAGCATGTCCTTTTGTCAGCATCTGCCGGAAGAAGCTTGTTCTGACAGTTTCAACTTGTTTTGAGGTCATTTTTCTTCTTTCAGTCTGAAAAATGCAGTAGCATGTCCTTTTGTCAGCATCTGCCGGAAGAAGCTTGTTCTGACAGTTTCAACTTGTTTTGAGGTCATTTTTCTTCTTTCAGTCTGAAAAGTGCAGTAGCATGTCCTTTTGTCAGCATCTGCCGGAAGAAGCTTGTTCTGACAGTTTCAACTTGTTTTGAGGTCATTTTTCTTCTTTCAGTCTGAAAAATGCAGTAGCATGTCCTTTTGTCAGCATCTGCCGGAAGAAGCTTGTTCTGACGTTTCAACTTGTTTTGAGGTCATTTTTCTTCTTTCAGTCTGAAAAATGCAGTAGCATGTCCTTTTGTCAGCATCTGCCGGAAGAAGCTTGTTCTGACAGTTTCAACTTGTTTTGAGGTCATTTTTCTTCTTTCAGTCTGAAAAATGCAGTAGCATGTCCTTTTGTCAGCATCTGCCGGAAGAAGCTTGTTCTGACAGTTTCAACTTGTTTTGAGGTCATTTTTCTTCTTTCAGTCTGAAAAGTGCAGTAGCATGTCCTTTTGTCAGCATCTGCCGGAAGAAGCTTGTTCTGACAGTTTCAACTTGTTTTGAGGTCATTTTTCTTCTTTCAGTCTGAAAAATGCAGTAGCATGTCCTTTTGTCAGCATCTGCCGGAAGAAGCTTGTTCTGACAGTTTCAACTTGTTTTGAGGTCATTTTTCTTCTTTCAGTCTGAAAAGTGCAGTAGCATGTCCTTTTGTCAGCATCTGCCGGAAGAAGCTTGTTCTGACAGTTTCAACTTGTTTTGAGGTCATTTTTCTTCTTTCAGTCTGAAAAATGCAGTAGCATGTCCTTTTGTCAGCATCTGCCGGAAGAAGCTTGTTCTGACGTTTCAACTTGTTTTGAGGTCATTTTTCTTCTTTCAGTCTGAAAAATGCAGTAGCATGTCCTTTTGTCAGCATCTGCCGGAAGAAGCTTGTTCTGACAGTTTCAACTTGTTTTGAGGTCATTTTTCTTCTTTCAGTCTGAAAAATGCAGTAGCATGTCCTTTTGTCAGCATCTGCCGGAAGAAGCTTGTTCTGACAGTTTCAACTTGTTTTGAGGTCATTTTACTAATTCCAGTCCGAAATCTGCAGGAACATGTTTTTTTGTCAGCATCTGCCGGAAGAAGCTTGTTCTGACAGTTTCAACTTGTTTTGAGGTCATTTTTCTTCTTTCAGTCTGAAAAATGCAGTAGCAGTCCTTTTGTCAGCATCTGCCGGAAGAAGCTTGTTCTGACAGTTTCAACTTGTTTTGAGGTCATTTTTCTTCTTTCAGTCTGAAAAATGCAGTAGCATGTCCTTTTGTCAGCATCTGCCGGAAGAAGCTTGTTCTGACAGTTTCAACTTGTTTACAGGTCATTTTACTAATTCCAGTCTGAAATCTGCAGGAACATGTTTTCTTGTCAGGCTCTGCCAGAAGAAGCTTGTTTAGACAGTTTCAACTTGTTTTGAGGTCATTTTTCTTCTTTCAGTCTGAAAAATGCAGTAGCATGTCCTTTTGTCAGCATCTGCCGGAAGAAGCTTGTTCTGACAGTTTCAACTTGTTTTGAGGTCATTTTTCTTCTTTCAGTCTGAAAAGTGCAGTAGCATGTCCTTTTGTCAGCATCTGCCGGAAGAAGCTTGTTCTGACAGTTTCAACTTGTTTTGAGGTCATTTTACTAATTCCAGTCTGAAATCTGCAGGAACATGTTTTTTTGTCAGGCTCTGCCGGAAGAAGCTTGTTCTGACAGTTTCAACTTGTTTTGAGGTCATTTTTCTTCTTTCAGTCTGAAAAGTGCAGTAGCATGTCCTTTTGTCAGCATCTGCCGGAAGAAGCTTGTTCTGACAGTTTCAACTTGTTTTGAGGTCATTTTTCTTCTTTCAGTCTGAAAAATGCAGTAGCATGTCCTTTTGTCAGCATCTGCCGGAAGAAGCTTGTTCTGACAGTTTCAACTTGTTTACAGGTCATTTTACTAATTCCAGTCTGAAATCTGCAGGAACATGTTTTCTTGTCAGGCTCTGCCAGAAGAAGCTTGTTTTGACAGTTTCAACTTGTTTTGAGGTCATTTTTCTTCTTTCAGTCTGAAAAATGCAGTAGCATGTCCTTTTGTCAGCATCTGCCGGAAGAAGCTTGTTCTGACAGTTTCAACTTGTTTTGAGGTCATTTTTCTTCTTTCAGTCTGAAAAGTGCAGTAGCATGTCCTTTTGTCAGCATCTGCCGGAAGAAGCTTGTTCTGACAGTTTCAACTTGTTTTGAGGTCATTTTTCTTCTTTCAGTCTGAAAAATGCAGTAGCATGTCCTTTTGTCAGCATCTGCCGGAAGAAGCTTGTTCTGACAGTTTCAACTTGTTTTGAGGTCATTTTTCTTCTTTCAGTCTGAAAAATGCAGTAGCATGTCCTTTTGTCAGCATCTGCCGGAAGAAGCTTGTTCTGACAGTTTCAACTTGTTTACAGGTCATTTTACTAATTCCAGTCTGAAATCTGCAGGAACATGTTTTCTTGTCAGGCTCTGCCAGAAGAAGCTTGTTTAGACAGTTTCAACTTGTTTTGAGGTCATTTTACTAATTCCAGTCTGAAATCTGCAGGAACATGTTTTTTTGTCAGGCTCTGCCGGAAGAAGCTTGTTCTGACAGTTTCAACTTGTTTTGAGGTCATTTTTCTTCTTTCAGTCTGAAAAGTGCAGTAGCATGTCCTTTTGTCAGCATCTGCCGGAAGAAGCTTGTTCTGACAGTTTCAACTTGTTTTGAGGTCATTTTTCTTCTTTCAGTCTGAAAAATGCAGTAGCATGTCCTTTTGTCAGCATCTGCCGGAAGAAGCTTGTTCTGACGTTTCAACTTGTTTTGAGGTCATTTTTCTTCTTTCAGTCTGAAAAATGCAGTAGCATGTCCTTTTGTCAGCATCTGCCGGAAGAAGCTTGTTCTGACAGTTTCAACTTGTTTTGAGGTCATTTTTCTTCTTTCAGTCTGAAAAATGCAGTAGCATGTCCTTTTGTCAGCATCTGCCGGAAGAAGCTTGTTCTGACAGTTTCAACTTGTTTTGAGGTCATTTTACTAATTCCAGTCTGAAATCTGCAGGAACATGTTTTCTTGTCAGGCTCTGCCAGAAGAAGCTTGTTTAGACAGTTTCAACTTGTTTTGAGGTCATTTTTCTTCTTTCAGTCTGAAAAATGCAGTAGCATGTCCTTTTGTCAGCATCTGCCGGAAGAAGCTTGTTCTGACAGTTTCAACTTGTTTTGAGGTCATTTTTCTTCTTTCAGTCTGAAAAGTGCAGTAGCATGTCCTTTTGTCAGCATCTGCCGGAAGAAGCTTGTTCTGACAGTTTCAACTTGTTTTGAGGTCATTTTTCTTCTTTCAGTCTGAAAAATGCAGTAGCATGTCCTTTTGTCAGCATCTGCCGGAAGAAGCTTGTTCTGACAGTTTCAACTTGTTTTGAGGTCATTTTTCTTCTTTCAGTCTGAAAAGTGCAGTAGCATGTCCTTTTGTCAGCATCTGCCGGAAGAAGCTTGTTCTGACAGTTTCAACTTGTTTTGAGGTCATTTTTCTTCTTTCAGTCTGAAAAATGCAGTAGCATGTCCTTTTGTCAGCATCTGCCGGAAGAAGCTTGTTCTGACGTTTCAACTTGTTTTGAGGTCATTTTTCTTCTTTCAGTCTGAAAAATGCAGTAGCATGTCCTTTTGTCAGCATCTGCCGGAAGAAGCTTGTTCTGACAGTTTCAACTTGTTTTGAGGTCATTTTTCTTCTTTCAGTCTGAAAAATGCAGTAGCATGTCCTTTTGTCAGCATCTGCCGGAAGAAGCTTGTTCTGACAGTTTCAACTTGTTTTGAGGTCATTTTTCTTCTTTCAGTCTGAAAAGTGCAGTAGCATGTCCTTTTGTCAGCATCTGCCGGAAGAAGCTTGTTCTGACAGTTTCAACTTGTTTTGAGGTCATTTTTCTTCTTTCAGTCTGAAAAATGCAGTAGCATGTCCTTTTGTCAGCATCTGCCGGAAGAAGCTTGTTCTGACGTTTCAACTTGTTTTGAGGTCATTTTTCTTCTTTCAGTCTGAAAAATGCAGTAGCATGTCCTTTTGTCAGCATCTGCCGGAAGAAGCTTGTTCTGACAGTTTCAACTTGTTTTGAGGTCATTTTTCTTCTTTCAGTCTGAAAAATGCAGTAGCATGTCCTTTTGTCAGCATCTGCCGGAAGAAGCTTGTTCTGACAGTTTCAACTTGTTTTGAGGTCATTTTTCTTCTTTCAGTCTGAAAAGTGCAGTAGCATGTCCTTTTGTCAGCATCTGCCGGAAGAAGCTTGTTCTGACAGTTTCAACTTGTTTTGAGGTCATTTTTCTTCTTTCAGTCTGAAAAATGCAGTAGCATGTCCTTTTGTCAGCATCTGCCGGAAGAAGCTTGTTCTGACAGTTTCAACTTGTTTTGAGGTCATTTTTCTTCTTTCAGTCTGAAAAGTGCAGTAGCATGTCCTTTTGTCAGCATCTGCCGGAAGAAGCTTGTTCTGACAGTTTCAACTTGTTTTGAGGTCATTTTTCTTCTTTCAGTCTGAAAAATGCAGTAGCATGTCCTTTTGTCAGCATCTGCCGGAAGAAGCTTGTTCTGACGTTTCAACTTGTTTTGAGGTCATTTTTCTTCTTTCAGTCTGAAAAATGCAGTAGCATGTCCTTTTGTCAGCATCTGCCGGAAGAAGCTTGTTCTGACAGTTTCAACTTGTTTTGAGGTCATTTTTCTTCTTTCAGTCTGAAAAATGCAGTAGCATGTCCTTTTGTCAGCATCTGCCGGAAGAAGCTTGTTCTGACAGTTTCAACTTGTTTTGAGGTCATTTTACTAATTCCAGTCCGAAATCTGCAGGAACATGTTTTTTTGTCAGCATCTGCCGGAAGAAGCTTGTTCTGACAGTTTCAACTTGTTTTGAGGTCATTTTTCTTCTTTCAGTCTGAAAAATGCAGTAGCAGTCCTTTTGTCAGCATCTGCCGGAAGAAGCTTGTTCTGACAGTTTCAACTTGTTTTGAGGTCATTTTTCTTCTTTCAGTCTGAAAAATGCAGTAGCATGTCCTTTTGTCAGCATCTGCCGGAAGAAGCTTGTTCTGACAGTTTCAACTTGTTTACAGGTCATTTTACTAATTCCAGTCTGAAATCTGCAGGAACATGTTTTCTTGTCAGGCTCTGCCAGAAGAAGCTTGTTTAGACAGTTTCAACTTGTTTTGAGGTCATTTTTCTTCTTTCAGTCTGAAAAATGCAGTAGCATGTCCTTTTGTCAGCATCTGCCGGAAGAAGCTTGTTCTGACAGTTTCAACTTGTTTTGAGGTCATTTTTCTTCTTTCAGTCTGAAAAGTGCAGTAGCATGTCCTTTTGTCAGCATCTGCCGGAAGAAGCTTGTTCTGACAGTTTCAACTTGTTTTGAGGTCATTTTACTAATTCCAGTCTGAAATCTGCAGGAACATGTTTTTTTGTCAGGCTCTGCCGGAAGAAGCTTGTTCTGACAGTTTCAACTTGTTTTGAGGTCATTTTTCTTCTTTCAGTCTGAAAAGTGCAGTAGCATGTCCTTTTGTCAGCATCTGCCGGAAGAAGCTTGTTCTGACAGTTTCAACTTGTTTTGAGGTCATTTTTCTTCTTTCAGTCTGAAAAATGCAGTAGCATGTCCTTTTGTCAGCATCTGCCGGAAGAAGCTTGTTCTGACAGTTTCAACTTGTTTACAGGTCATTTTACTAATTCCAGTCTGAAATCTGCAGGAACATGTTTTCTTGTCAGGCTCTGCCAGAAGAAGCTTGTTTAGACAGTTTCAACTTGTTTTGAGGTCATTTTTCTTCTTTCAGTCTGAAAAATGCAGTAGCATGTCCTTTTGTCAGCATCTGCCGGAAGAAGCTTGTTCTGACAGTTTCAACTTGTTTTGAGGTCATTTTTCTTCTTTCAGTCTGAAAAGTGCAGTAGCATGTCCTTTTGTCAGCATCTGCCGGAAGAAGCTTGTTCTGACAGTTTCAACTTGTTTTGAGGTCATTTTACTAATTCCAGTCTGAAATCTGCAGGAACATGTTTTTTTGTCAGGCTCTGCCGGAAGAAGCTTGTTCTGACAGTTTCAACTTGTTTTGAGGTCATTTTTCTTCTTTCAGTCTGAAAAGTGCAGTAGCATGTCCTTTTGTCAGCATCTGCCGGAAGAAGCTTGTTCTGACAGTTTCAACTTGTTTTGAGGTCATTTTTCTTCTTTCAGTCTGAAAAATGCAGTAGCATGTCCTTTTGTCAGCATCTGCCGGAAGAAGCTTGTTCTGACAGTTTCAACTTGTTTACAGGTCATTTTACTAATTCCAGTCTGAAATCTGCAGGAACATGTTTTCTTGTCAGGCTCTGCCAGAAGAAGCTTGTTTTGACAGTTTCAACTTGTTTTGAGGTCATTTTTCTTCTTTCAGTCTGAAAAATGCAGTAGCATGTCCTTTTGTCAGCATCTGCCGGAAGAAGCTTGTTCTGACAGTTTCAACTTGTTTTGAGGTCATTTTTCTTCTTTCAGTCTGAAAAGTGCAGTAGCATGTCCTTTTGTCAGCATCTGCCGGAAGAAGCTTGTTCTGACAGTTTCAACTTGTTTTGAGGTCATTTTTCTTCTTTCAGTCTGAAAAATGCAGTAGCATGTCCTTTTGTCAGCATCTGCCGGAAGAAGCTTGTTCTGACAGTTTCAACTTGTTTTGAGGTCATTTTTCTTCTTTCAGTCTGAAAAATGCAGTAGCATGTCCTTTTGTCAGCATCTGCCGGAAGAAGCTTGTTCTGACAGTTTCAACTTGTTTACAGGTCATTTTACTAATTCCAGTCTGAAATCTGCAGGAACATGTTTTCTTGTCAGGCTCTGCCAGAAGAAGCTTGTTTAGACAGTTTCAACTTGTTTTGAGGTCATTTTACTAATTCCAGTCTGAAATCTGCAGGAACATGTTTTTTTGTCAGGCTCTGCCGGAAGAAGCTTGTTCTGACAGTTTCAACTTGTTTTGAGGTCATTTTTCTTCTTTCAGTCTGAAAAGTGCAGTAGCATGTCCTTTTGTCAGCATCTGCCGGAAGAAGCTTGTTCTGACAGTTTCAACTTGTTTTGAGGTCATTTTTCTTCTTTCAGTCTGAAAAATGCAGTAGCATGTCCTTTTGTCAGCATCTGCCGGAAGAAGCTTGTTCTGACGTTTCAACTTGTTTTGAGGTCATTTTTCTTCTTTCAGTCTGAAAAATGCAGTAGCATGTCCTTTTGTCAGCATCTGCCGGAAGAAGCTTGTTCTGACAGTTTCAACTTGTTTTGAGGTCATTTTTCTTCTTTCAGTCTGAAAAATGCAGTAGCATGTCCTTTTGTCAGCATCTGCCGGAAGAAGCTTGTTCTGACAGTTTCAACTTGTTTTGAGGTCATTTTACTAATTCCAGTCTGAAATCTGCAGGAACATGTTTTCTTGTCAGGCTCTGCCAGAAGAAGCTTGTTTAGACAGTTTCAACTTGTTTTGAGGTCATTTTTCTTCTTTCAGTCTGAAAAATGCAGTAGCATGTCCTTTTGTCAGCATCTGCCGGAAGAAGCTTGTTCTGACAGTTTCAACTTGTTTTGAGGTCATTTTTCTTCTTTCAGTCTGAAAAGTGCAGTAGCATGTCCTTTTGTCAGCATCTGCCGGAAGAAGCTTGTTCTGACAGTTTCAACTTGTTTTGAGGTCATTTTTCTTCTTTCAGTCTGAAAAATGCAGTAGCATGTCCTTTTGTCAGCATCTGCCGGAAGAAGCTTGTTCTGACAGTTTCAACTTGTTTTGAGGTCATTTTTCTTCTTTCAGTCTGAAAAGTGCAGTAGCATGTCCTTTTGTCAGCATCTGCCGGAAGAAGCTTGTTCTGACAGTTTCAACTTGTTTTGAGGTCATTTTTCTTCTTTCAGTCTGAAAAATGCAGTAGCATGTCCTTTTGTCAGCATCTGCCGGAAGAAGCTTGTTCTGACGTTTCAACTTGTTTTGAGGTCATTTTTCTTCTTTCAGTCTGAAAAATGCAGTAGCATGTCCTTTTGTCAGCATCTGCCGGAAGAAGCTTGTTCTGACAGTTTCAACTTGTTTTGAGGTCATTTTTCTTCTTTCAGTCTGAAAAATGCAGTAGCATGTCCTTTTGTCAGCATCTGCCGGAAGAAGCTTGTTCTGACAGTTTCAACTTGTTTTGAGGTCATTTTACTAATTCCAGTCCGAAATCTGCAGGAACATGTTTTTTTGTCAGCATCTGCCGGAAGAAGCTTGTTCTGACAGTTTCAACTTGTTTTGAGGTCATTTTTCTTCTTTCAGTCTGAAAAATGCAGTAGCAGTCCTTTTGTCAGCATCTGCCGGAAGAAGCTTGTTCTGACAGTTTCAACTTGTTTTGAGGTCATTTTTCTTCTTTCAGTCTGAAAAATGCAGTAGCATGTCCTTTTGTCAGCATCTGCCGGAAGAAGCTTGTTCTGACAGTTTCAACTTGTTTACAGGTCATTTTACTAATTCCAGTCTGAAATCTGCAGGAACATGTTTTCTTGTCAGGCTCTGCCAGAAGAAGCTTGTTTAGACAGTTTCAACTTGTTTTGAGGTCATTTTTCTTCTTTCAGTCTGAAAAATGCAGTAGCATGTCCTTTTGTCAGCATCTGCCGGAAGAAGCTTGTTCTGACAGTTTCAACTTGTTTTGAGGTCATTTTTCTTCTTTCAGTCTGAAAAGTGCAGTAGCATGTCCTTTTGTCAGCATCTGCCGGAAGAAGCTTGTTCTGACAGTTTCAACTTGTTTTGAGGTCATTTTACTAATTCCAGTCTGAAATCTGCAGGAACATGTTTTTTTGTCAGGCTCTGCCGGAAGAAGCTTGTTCTGACAGTTTCAACTTGTTTTGAGGTCATTTTTCTTCTTTCAGTCTGAAAAGTGCAGTAGCATGTCCTTTTGTCAGCATCTGCCGGAAGAAGCTTGTTCTGACAGTTTCAACTTGTTTTGAGGTCATTTTTCTTCTTTCAGTCTGAAAAATGCAGTAGCATGTCCTTTTGTCAGCATCTGCCGGAAGAAGCTTGTTCTGACAGTTTCAACTTGTTTACAGGTCATTTTACTAATTCCAGTCTGAAATCTGCAGGAACATGTTTTCTTGTCAGGCTCTGCCAGAAGAAGCTTGTTTTGACAGTTTCAACTTGTTTTGAGGTCATTTTTCTTCTTTCAGTCTGAAAAATGCAGTAGCATGTCCTGTTGTCAGCATCTGCCGGAAGAAGCTTGTTCTGACAGTTTCAACTTGTTTTGAGGTCATTTTTCTTCTTTCAGTCTGAAAAGTGCAGTAGCATGTCCTTTTGTCAGCATCTGCCGGAAGAAGCTTGTTCTGACAGTTTCAACTTGTTTTGAGGTCATTTTTCTTCTTTCAGTCTGAAAAATGCAGTAGCATGTCCTTTTGTCAGCATCTGCCGGAAGAAGCTTGTTCTGACAGTTTCAACTTGTTTTGAGGTCATTTTTCTTCTTTCAGTCTGAAAAATGCAGTAGCATGTCCTTTTGTCAGCATCTGCCGGAAGAAGCTTGTTCTGACAGTTTCAACTTGTTTACAGGTCATTTTACTAATTCCAGTCTGAAATCTGCAGGAACATGTTTTCTTGTCAGGCTCTGCCAGAAGAAGCTTGTTTAGACAGTTTCAACTTGTTTTGAGGTCATTTTACTAATTCCAGTCTGAAATCTGCAGGAACATGTTTTTTTGTCAGGCTCTGCCGGAAGAAGCTTGTTCTGACAGTTTCAACTTGTTTTGAGGTCATTTTTCTTCTTTCAGTCTGAAAAGTGCAGTAGCATGTCCTTTTGTCAGCATCTGCCGGAAGAAGCTTGTTCTGACAGTTTCAACTTGTTTTGAGGTCATTTTTCTTCTTTCAGTCTGAAAAATGCAGTAGCATGTCCTTTTGTCAGCATCTGCCGGAAGAAGCTTGTTCTGACAGTTTCAACTTGTTTACAGGTCATTTTACTAATTCCAGTCTGAAATCTGCAGGAACATGTTTTCTTGTCAGGCTCTGCCAGAAGAAGCTTGTTTAGACAGTTTCAACTTGTTTTGAGGTCATTTTTCTTCTTTCAGTCTGAAAAATGCAGTAGCATGTCCTTTTGTCAGCATCTGCCGGAAGAAGCTTGTTCTGACAGTTTCAACTTGTTTTGACGTCATTTTTCTTCTTTCAGTCTGAAAAGTGCAGTAGCATGTCCTTTTGTCAGCATCTGCCGGAAGAAGCTTGTTCTGACAGTTTCAACTTGTTTTGAGGTCATTTTACTAATTCCAGTCTGAAATCTGCAGGAACATGTTTTTTTGTCAGGCTCTGCCGGAAGAAGCTTGTTCTGACAGTTTCAACTTGTTTTGAGGTCATTTTTCTTCTTTCAGTCTGAAAAGTGCAGTAGCATGTCCTTTTGTCAGCATCTGCCGGAAGAAGCTTGTTCTGACAGTTTCAACTTGTTTTGAGGTCATTTTTCTTCTTTCAGTCTGAAAAATGCAGTAGCATGTCCTTTTGTCAGCATCTGCCGGAAGAAGCTTGTTCTGACAGTTTCAACTTGTTTACAGGTCATTTTACTAATTCCAGTCTGAAATCTGCAGGAACATGTTTTCTTGTCAGGCTCTGCCAGAAGAAGCTTGTTTTGACAGTTTCAACTTGTTTTGAGGTCATTTTTCTTCTTTCAGTCTGAAAAATGCAGTAGCATGTCCTTTTGTCAGCATCTGCCGGAAGAAGCTTGTTCTGACAGTTTCAACTTGTTTTGAGGTCATTTTTCTTCTTTCAGTCTGAAAAGTGCAGTAGCATGTCCTTTTGTCAGCATCTGCCGGAAGAAGCTTGTTCTGACAGTTTCAACTTGTTTTGAGGTCATTTTTCTTCTTTCAGTCTGAAAAATGCAGTAGCATGTCCTTTTGTCAGCATCTGCCGGAAGAAGCTTGTTCTGACAGTTTCAACTTGTTTTGAGGTCATTTTTCTTCTTTCAGTCTGAAAAGTGCAGTAGCATGTCCTTTTGTCAGCATCTGCCGGAAGAAGCTTGTTCTGACAGTTTCAACTTGTTTTGAGGTCATTTTTCTTCTTTCAGTCTGAAAAATGCAGTAGCATGTCCTTTTGTCAGCATCTGCCGGAAGAAGCTTGTTCTGACAGTTTCAACTTGTTTTGAGGTCATTTTTCTTCTTTCAGTCTGAAAAATGCAGTAGCATGTCCTTTTGTCAGCATCTGCCGGAAGAAGCTTGTTCTGACAGTTTCAACTTGTTTACAGGTCATTTTACTAATTCCAGTCTGAAATCTGCAGGAACATGTTTTCTTGTCAGGCTCTGCCAGAAGAAGCTTGTTTAGACAGTTTCAACTTGTTTTGAGGTCATTTTACTAATTCCAGTCTGAAATCTGCAGGAACATGTTTTTTTGTCAGGCTCTGCCGGAAGAAGCTTGTTCTGACAGTTTCAACTTGTTTTGAGGTCATTTTTCTTCTTTCAGTCTGAAAAATGCAGTAGCATGTCCTTTTGTCAGCATCTGCCGGAAGAAGCTTGTTCTGACAGTTTCAACTTGTTTTGAGGTCATTTTTCTTCTTTCAGTCTGAAAAATGCAGTAGCATGTCCTTTTGTCAGCATCTGCCGGAAGAAGCTTGTTCTGACGTTTCAACTTGTTTTGAGGTCATTTTTCTTCTTTCAGTCTGAAAAATGCAGTAGCATGTCCTTTTGTCAGCATCTGCCGGAAGAAGCTTGTTCTGACAGTTTCAACTTGTTTTGAGGTCATTTTTCTTCTTTCAGTCTGAAAAGTGCAGTAGCATGTCCTTTTGTCAGCATCTGCCGGAAGAAGCTTGTTCTGACAGTTTCAACTTGTTTTGAGGTCATTTTTCTTCTTTCAGTCTGAAAAATGCAGTAGCATGTCCTTTTGTCAGCATCTGCCGGAAGAAGCTTGTTCTGACGTTTCAACTTGTTTTGAGGTCATTTTTCTTCTTTCAGTCTGAAAAATGCAGTAGCATGTCCTTTTGTCAGCATCTGCCGGAAGAAGCTTGTTCTGACAGTTTCAACTTGTTTTGAGGTCATTTTTCTTCTTTCAGTCTGAAAAATGCAGTAGCATGTCCTTTTGTCAGCATCTGCCGGAAGAAGCTTGTTCTGACAGTTTCAACTTGTTTTGAGGTCATTTTACTAATTCCAGTCCGAAATCTGCAGGAACATGTTTTTTTGTCAGCATCTGCCGGAAGAAGCTTGTTCTGACAGTTTCAACTTGTTTTGAGGTCATTTTTCTTCTTTCAGTCTGAAAAATGCAGTAGCAGTCCTTTTGTCAGCATCTGCCGGAAGAAGCTTGTTCTGACAGTTTCAACTTGTTTTGAGGTCATTTTTCTTCTTTCAGTCTGAAAAATGCAGTAGCATGTCCTTTTGTCAGCATCTGCCGGAAGAAGCTTGTTCTGACAGTTTCAACTTGTTTTGAGGTCATTTTTCTTCTTTCAGTCTGAAAAGTGCAGTAGCATGTCCTTTTGTCAGCATCTGCCGGAAGAAGCTTGTTCTGACAGTTTCAACTTGTTTTGAGGTCATTTTTCTTCTTTCAGTCTGAAAAATGCAGTAGCATGTCCTTTTGTCAGCATCTGCCGGAAGAAGCTTGTTCTGACAGTTTCAACTTGTTTTGAGGTCATTTTACTAATTCCAGTCTGAAATCTGCAGGAACATGTTTTTTTGTCAGGCTCTGCCGGAAGAAGCTTGTTCTGACAGTTTCAACTTGTTTTGAGGTCATTTTTCTTCTTTCAGTCTGAAAAGTGCAGTAGCATGTCCTTTTGTCAGCATCTGCCGGAAGAAGCTTGTTCTGACAGTTTCAACTTGTTTACAGGTCATTTTACTAATTCCAGTCTGAA
Source organism: Brachionichthys hirsutus (assembly GCF_040956055.1). NCBI lineage: Eukaryota > Metazoa > Chordata > Actinopteri > Lophiiformes > Brachionichthyidae > Brachionichthys > Brachionichthys hirsutus. The sequence continues at coordinate 155,408 of NW_027180425.1, forward strand.
ATCTGCAGGAACATGTTTTCTTGTCAGGCTCTGCCAGAAGAAGCTTGTTTAGACAGTTTCAACTTGTTTTGAGGTCATTTTTCTTCTTTCAGTCTGAAAAATGCAGTAGCATGTCCTTTTGTCAGCATCTGCCGGAAGAAGCTTGTTCTGACAGTTTCAACTTGTTTTGAGGTCATTTTTCTTCTTTCAGTCTGAAAAGTGCAGTAGCATGTCCTTTTGTCAGCATCTGCCGGAAGAAGCTTGTTCTGACAGTTTCAACTTGTTTTGAGGTCATTTTACTAATTCCAGTCTGAAATCTGCAGGAACATGTTTTTTTGTCAGGCTCTGCCGGAAGAAGCTTGTTCTGACAGTTTCAACTTGTATTGAGGTCATTTTTCTTCTTTCAGTCTGAAAAATGCAGTAGCATGTCCTTTTGTCAGCATCTGCCGGAAGAAGCTTGTTCTGACAGTTTCAACTTGTTTTGAGGTCATTTTTCTTCTTTCAGTCTGAAAAGTGCAGTAGCATGTCCTTTTGTCAGCATCTGCCGGAAGAAGCTTGTTCTGACAGTTTCAACTTGTTTTGAGGTCATTTTTCTTCTTTCAGTCTGAAAAATGCAGTAGCATGTCCTTTTGTCAGCATCTGCCGGAAGAAGCTTGTTCTGACAGTTTCAACTTGTTTTGAGGTCATTTTACTAATTCCAGTCTGAAATCTGCAGGAACATGTTTTTTTGTCAGGCTCTGCCGGAAGAAGCTTGTTCTGACAGTTTCAACTTGTTTTGAGGTCATTTTTCTTCTTTCAGTCTGAAAAGTGCAGTAGCATGTCCTTTTGTCAGCATCTGCCGGAAGAAGCTTGTTCTGACAGTTTCAACTTGTTTACAGGTCATTTTACTAATTCCAGTCTGAAATCTGCAGGAACATGTTTTCTTGTCAGGCTCTGCCAGAAGAAGCTTGTTTAGACAGTTTCAACTTGTTTTGAGGTCATTTTACTAATTCCAGTCTGAAATCTGCAGGAACATGTTTTTTTGTCAGGCTCTGCCGGAAGAAGCTTGTTCTGACAGTTTCAACTTGTTTTGAGGTCATTTTTCTTCTTTCAGTCTGAAAAATGCAGTAGCATGTCCTTTTGTCAGCATCTGCCGGAAGAAGCTTGTTCTGACAGTTTCAACTTGTTTTGAGGTCATTTTTCTTCTTTCAGTCTGAAAAATGCAGTAGCATGTCCTTTTGTCAGCATCTGCCGGAAGAAGCTTGTTCTGACGTTTCAACTTGTTTTGAGGTCATTTTTCTTCTTTCAGTCTGAAAAATGCAGTAGCATGTCCTTTTGTCAGCATCTGCCGGAAGAAGCTTGTTCTGACAGTTTCAACTTGTTTTGAGGTCATTTTTCTTCTTTCAGTCTGAAAAATGCAGTAGCATGTCCTTTTGTCAGCATCTGCCGGAAGAAGCTTGTTCTGACAGTTTCAACTTGTTTTGAGGTCATTTTACTAATTCCAGTCTGAAATCTGCAGGAACATGTTTTCTTGTCAGGCTCTGCCAGAAGAAGCTTGTTTAGACAGTTTCAACTTGTTTTGAGGTCATTTTTCTTCTTTCAGTCTGAAAAATGCAGTAGCATGTCCTTTTGTCAGCATCTGCCGGAAGAAGCTTGTTCTGACAGTTTCAACTTGTTTTGAGGTCATTTTTCTTCTTTCAGTCTGAAAAGTGCAGTAGCATGTCCTTTTGTCAGCATCTGCCGGAAGAAGCTTGTTCTGACAGTTTCAACTTGTTTTGAGGTCATTTTTCTTCTTTCAGTCTGAAAAATGCAGTAGCATGTCCTTTTGTCAGCATCTGCCGGAAGAAGCTTGTTCTGACAGTTTCAACTTGTTTTGAGGTCATTTTACTAATTCCAGTCTGAAATCTGCAGGAACATGTTTTTTTGTCAGGCTCTGCCGGAAGAAGCTTGTTCTGACAGTTTCAACTTGTTTGAGGTCATTTTTCTTCTTTCAGTCTGAAAAATGCAGTAGCATGTCCTTTTGTCAGCATCTGCCGGAAGAAGCTTGTTCTGACAGTTTCAACTTGTTTTGAGGTCATTTTACTAATTCCAGTCTGAAATCTGCAGGAACATGTTTTTTTGTCAGGCTCTGCCGGAAGAAGCTTGTTCTGACAGTTTCAACTTGTTTTGAGGTCATTTTTCTTCTTTCAGTCTGAAAAATGCAGTAGCATGTCCTTTTGTCAGCATCTGCCGGAAGAAGCTTGTTCTGACAGTTTCAACTTGTTTTGAGGTCATTTTACTAATTCCAGTCTGAAATCTGCAGGAACATGTTTTTTTGTCAGGCTCTGCCGGAAGAAGCTTGTTCTGACAGTTTCAACTTGTTTTGAGGTCATTTTTCTTCTTTCAGTCTGAAAAATGCAGTAGCATGTCCTTTTGTCAGCATCTGCCGGAAGAAGCTTGTTCTGACAGTTTCAACTTGTTTTGAGGTCATTTTACTAATTCCAGTCTGAAATCTGCAGGAACATGTTTTTTTGTCAGGCTCTGCCGGAAGAAGCTTGTTCTGACAGTTTCAACTTGTTTTGAGGTTATTTTTCTTCTTTCAGTCTGAAAAATGCAGTAGCATGTCCTTTTGTCAGCATCTGCCGGAAGAAGCTTGTTCTGACAGTTTCAACTTGTTTTGAGGTCATTTTACTAATTCCAGTCTGAAATCTGCAGGAACATGTTTTTTTGTCAGGCTCTGCCGGAAGAAGCTTGTTCTGACAGTTTCAACTTGTTTTGAGGTCATTTTTCTTCTTTCAGTCTGAAAAGTGCAGTAGCATGTCCTTTTGTCAGCATCTGCCGGAAGAAGCTTGTTCTGACAGTTTCAACTTGTTTTGAGGTCATTTTTCTTCTTTCAGTCTGAAAAATGCAGTAGCATGTCCTTTTGTCAGCATCTGCCGGAAGAAGCTTGTTCTGACAGTTTCAACTTGTTTTGAGGTCATTTTACTAATTCCAGTCTGAAATCTGCAGGAACATGTTTTTTTGTCAGGCTCTGCCGGAAGAAGCTTGTTCTGACAGTTTCAACTTGTTTGAGGTCATTTTTCTTCTTTCAGTCTGAAAAGTGCAGTAGCATGTCCTTTTGTCAGCATCTGCCGGAAGAAGCTTGTTCTGACAGTTTCAACTTGTTTTGAGGTCATTTTTCTTCTTTCAGTCTGAAAAATGCAGTAGCATGTCCTTTTGTCAGCATCTGCCGGAAGAAGCTTGTTCTGACGTTTCAACTTGTTTTGAGGTCATTTTTCTTCTTTCAGTCTGAAAAATGCAGTAGCATGTCCTTTTGTCAGCATCTGCCGGAAGAAGCTTGTTCTGACAGTTTCAACTTGTTTTGAGGTCATTTTACTAATTCCAGTCTGAAATCTGCAGGAACATGTTTTTTTGTCAGGCTCTGCCGGAAGAAGCTTGTTCTGACAGTTTCAACTTGTTTTGAGGTCATTTTTCTTCTTTCAGTCTGAAAAATGCAGTAGCATGTCCTTTTGTCAGCATCTGCCGGAAGAAGCTTGTTCTGACAGTTTCAACTTGTTTTGAGGTCATTTTACTAATTCCAGTCTGAAATCTGCAGGAACATGTTTTTTTGTCAGGCTCTGCCGGAAGAAGCTTGTTCTGACAGTTTCAACTTGTTTTGAGGTCATTTTTCTTCTTTCAGTCTGAAATATGCAGTAGCATGTCCTTTTGTCAGCATCTGCCGGAAGAAGCTTGTTCTGACAGTTTCAACTTGTTTTGAGGTCATTTTTCTTCTTTCAGTCTGAAAAATGCAGTAGCATGTCCTTTTGTCAGCATCTGCCGGAAGAAGCTTGTTCTGACAGTTTCAACTTGTTTTGAGGTCATTTTTCTTCTTTCAGTCTGAAAAATGCAGTAGCATGTCCTTTTGTCAGCATCTGCCGGAAGAAGCTTGTTCTGACAGTTTCAACTTGTTTTGAGGTCATTTTACTAATTCCAGTCTGAAATCTGCAGGAACATGTTTTTTTGTCAGGCTCTGCCGGAAGAAGCTTGTTCTGACAGTTTCAACTTGTTTTGAGGTCATTTTTCTTCTTTCAGTCTGAAAAATGCAGTAGCATGTCCTTTTGTCAGCATCTGCCGGAAGAAGCTTGTTCTGACAGTTTCAACTTGTTTTGAGGTCATTTTTCTTCTTTCAGTCTGAAAAATGCAGTAGCATGTCCTTTTGTCAGCATCTGCCGGAAGAAGCTTGTTCTGACAGTTTCAACTTGTTTTGAGGTCATTTTTCTTCTTTCAGTCTGAAAAATGCAGTAGCATGTCCTTTTGTCAGCATCTGCCGGAAGAAGCTTGTTCTGACAGTTTCAACTTGTTTTGAGGTCATTTTTCTTCTTTCAGTTGAAAAATGCAGTAGCATGTCCTTTTGTCAGCATCTGCCGGAAGAAGCTTGTTCTGACAGTTTCAACTTGTTTTGAGGTCATTTTTCTTCTTTCAGTCTGAAAAATGCAGTAGCATGTCCTTTTGTCAGCATCTGCCGGAAGAAGCTTGTTCTGACAGTTTCAACTTGTTTACAGGTCATTTTACTAATTCCAGTCTGAAATCTGCAGGAACATGTTTTCTTGTCAGGCTCTGCCAGAAGAAGCTTGTTCTGACAGTTTCAACTTGTTTTGAGGTCATTTTTCTTCTTTCAGTCTGAAAAATGCAGTAGCATGTCCTTTTGTCAGCATCTGCCGGAAGAAGCTTGTTCTGACAGTTTCAACTTGTTTTGAGGTCATTTTTCTTCTTTCAGTCTGAAAAATGCAGTAGCATGTCCTTTTGTCAGCATCTGCCGGAAGAAGCTTGTTCTGACAGTTTCAACTTGTTTTGAGGTCATTTTTCTTCTTTCAGTCTGAAAAATGCAGTAGCATGTCCTTTTGTCAGCATCTGCCGGAAGAAGCTTGTTCTGACAGTTTCAACTTGTTTACAGGTCATTTTACTAATTCCAGTCTGAAATCTGCAGGAACATGTTTTCTTGTCAGGCTCTGCCAGAAGAAGCTTGTTTAGACAGTTTCAACTTGTTTTGAGGTCATTTTACTAATTCCAGTCTGAAATCTGCAGGAACATGTTTTTTTGTCAGGCTCTGCCGGAAGAAGCTTGTTCTGACAGTTTCAACTTGTTTTGAGGTCATTTTTCTTCTTTCAGTCTGAAAAATGCAGTAGCATGTCCTTTTGTCAGCATCTGCCGGAAGAAGCTTGTTCTGACAGTTTCAACTTGTTTTGAGGTCATTTTTCTTCTTTCAGTCTGAAAAATGCAGTAGCATGTCCTTTTGTCAGCATCTGCCGGAAGAAGCTTGTTCTGACGTTTCAACTTGTTTTGAGGTCATTTTTCTTCTTTCAGTCTGAAAAATGCAGTAGCATGTCCTTTTGTCAGCATCTGCCGGAAGAAGCTTGTTCTGACAGTTTCAACTTGTTTTGAGGTCATTTTTCTTCTTTCAGTCTGAAAAGTGCAGTAGCATGTCCTTTTGTCAGCATCTGCCGGAAGAAGCTTGTTCTGACAGTTTCAACTTGTTTTGAGGTCATTTTTCTTCTTTCAGTCTGAAAAGTGCAGTAGCATGTCCTTTTGTCAGCATCTGCCGGAAGAAGCTTGTTCTGACAGTTTCAACTTGTTTTGAGGTCATTTTTCTTCTTTCAGTCTGAAAAATGCAGTAGCATGTCCTTTTGTCAGCATCTGCCGGAAGAAGCTTGTTCTGACAGTTTCAACTTGTTTTGAGGTCATTTTTCTTCTTTCAGTCTGAAAAATGCAGTAGCATGTCCTTTTGTCAGCATCTGCCGGAAGAAGCTTGTTCTGACAGTTTCAACTTGTTTACAGGTCATTTTACTAATTCCAGTCTGAAATCTGCAGGAACATGTTTTCTTGTCAGGCTCTGCCAGAAGAAGCTTGTTTAGACAGTTTCAACTTGTTTTGAGGTCATTTTACTAATTCCAGTCTGAAATCTGCAGGAACATGTTTTTTTGTCAGGCTCTGCCGGAAGAAGCTTGTTCTGACAGTTTCAACTTGTTTTGAGGTCATTTTTCTTCTTTCAGTCTGAAAAATGCAGTAGCATGTCCTTTTGTCAGCATCTGCCGGAAGAAGCTTGTTCTGACAGTTTCAACTTGTTTTGAGGTCATTTTTCTTCTTTCAGTCTGAAAAATGCAGTAGCATGTCCTTTTGTCAGCATCTGCCGGAAGAAGCTTGTTCTGACGTTTCAACTTGTTTTGAGGTCATTTTTCTTCTTTCAGTCTGAAAAATGCAGTAGCATGTCCTTTTGTCAGCATCTGCCGGAAGAAGCTTGTTCTGACAGTTTCAACTTGTTTTGAGGTCATTTTTCTTCTTTCAGTCTGAAAAGTGCAGTAGCATGTCCTTTTGTCAGCATCTGCCGGAAGAAGCTTGTTCTGACAGTTTCAACTTGTTTTGAGGTCATTTTTCTTCTTTCAGTCTGAAAAATGCAGTAGCATGTCCTTTTGTCAGCATCTGCCGGAAGAAGCTTGTTCTGACGTTTCAACTTGTTTTGAGGTCATTTTTCTTCTTTCAGTCTGAAAAATGCAGTAGCATGTCCTTTTGTCAGCATCTGCCGGAAGAAGCTTGTTCTGACAGTTTCAACTTGTTTTGAGGTCATTTTACTAATTCCAGTCTGAAATCTGCAGGAACATGTTTTCTTGTCAGGCTCTGCCAGAAGAAGCTTGTTTAGACAGTTTCAACTTGTTTTGAGGTCATTTTTCTTCTTTCAGTCTGAAAAATGCAGTAGCATGTCCTTTTGTCAGCATCTGCCGGAAGAAGCTTGTTCTGACAGTTTCAACTTGTTTTGAGGTCATTTTTCTTCTTTCAGTCTGAAAAGTGCAGTAGCATGTCCTTTTGTCAGCATCTGCCGGAAGAAGCTTGTTCTGACAGTTTCAACTTGTTTTGAGGTCATTTTTCTTCTTTCAGTCTGAAAAATGCAGTAGCATGTCCTTTTGTCAGCATCTGCCGGAAGAAGCTTGTTCTGACAGTTTCAACTTGTTTTGAGGTCATTTTTCTTCTTTCAGTCTGAAAAGTGCAGTAGCATGTCCTTTTGTCAGCATCTGCCGGAAGAAGCTTGTTCTGACAGTTTCAACTTGTTTTGAGGTCATTTTTCTTCTTTCAGTCTGAAAAATGCAGTAGCATGTCCTTTTGTCAGCATCTGCCGGAAGAAGCTTGTTCTGACGTTTCAACTTGTTTTGAGGTCATTTTTCTTCTTTCAGTCTGAAAAATGCAGTAGCATGTCCTTTTGTCAGCATCTGCCGGAAGAAGCTTGTTCTGACAGTTTCAACTTGTTTTGAGGTCATTTTTCTTCTTTCAGTCTGAAAAATGCAGTAGCATGTCCTTTTGTCAGCATCTGCCGGAAGAAGCTTGTTCTGACAGTTTCAACTTGTTTTGAGGTCATTTTACTAATTCCAGTCCGAAATCTGCAGGAACATGTTTTTTTGTCAGCATCTGCCGGAAGAAGCTTGTTCTGACAGTTTCAACTTGTTTTGAGGTCATTTTTCTTCTTTCAGTCTGAAAAATGCAGTAGCAGTCCTTTTGTCAGCATCTGCCGGAAGAAGCTTGTTCTGACAGTTTCAACTTGTTTTGAGGTCATTTTTCTTCTTTCAGTCTGAAAAATGCAGTAGCATGTCCTTTTGTCAGCATCTGCCGGAAGAAGCTTGTTCTGACAGTTTCAACTTGTTTACAGGTCATTTTACTAATTCCAGTCTGAAATCTGCAGGAACATGTTTTCTTGTCAGGCTCTGCCAGAAGAAGCTTGTTTAGACAGTTTCAACTTGTTTTGAGGTCATTTTTCTTCTTTCAGTCTGAAAAATGCAGTAGCATGTCCTTTTGTCAGCATCTGCCGGAAGAAGCTTGTTCTGACAGTTTCAACTTGTTTTGAGGTCATTTTTCTTCTTTCAGTCTGAAAAGTGCAGTAGCATGTCCTTTTGTCAGCATCTGCCGGAAGAAGCTTGTTCTGACAGTTTCAACTTGTTTTGAGGTCATTTTACTAATTCCAGTCTGAAATCTGCAGGAACATGTTTTTTTGTCAGGCTCTGCCGGAAGAAGCTTGTTCTGACAGTTTCAACTTGTTTTGAGGTCATTTTTCTTCTTTCAGTCTGAAAAGTGCAGTAGCATGTCCTTTTGTCAGCATCTGCCGGAAGAAGCTTGTTCTGACAGTTTCAACTTGTTTTGAGGTCATTTTTCTTCTTTCAGTCTGAAAAATGCAGTAGCATGTCCTTTTGTCAGCATCTGCCGGAAGAAGCTTGTTCTGACAGTTTCAACTTGTTTACAGGTCATTTTACTAATTCCAGTCTGAAATCTGCAGGAACATGTTTTCTTGTCAGGCTCTGCCAGAAGAAGCTTGTTTTGACAGTTTCAACTTGTTTTGAGGTCATTTTTCTTCTTTCAGTCTGAAAAATGCAGTAGCATGTCCTTTTGTCAGCATCTGCCGGAAGAAGCTTGTTCTGACAGTTTCAACTTGTTTTGAGGTCATTTTTCTTCTTTCAGTCTGAAAAGTGCAGTAGCATGTCCTTTTGTCAGCATCTGCCGGAAGAAGCTTGTTCTGACAGTTTCAACTTGTTTTGAGGTCATTTTTCTTCTTTCAGTCTGAAAAATGCAGTAGCATGTCCTTTTGTCAGCATCTGCCGGAAGAAGCTTGTTCTGACAGTTTCAACTTGTTTTGAGGTCATTTTTCTTCTTTCAGTCTGAAAAATGCAGTAGCATGTCCTTTTGTCAGCATCTGCCGGAAGAAGCTTGTTCTGACAGTTTCAACTTGTTTACAGGTCATTTTACTAATTCCAGTCTGAAATCTGCAGGAACATGTTTTCTTGTCAGGCTCTGCCAGAAGAAGCTTGTTTAGACAGTTTCAACTTGTTTTGAGGTCATTTTACTAATTCCAGTCTGAAATCTGCAGGAACATGTTTTTTTGTCAGGCTCTGCCGGAAGAAGCTTGTTCTGACAGTTTCAACTTGTTTTGAGGTCATTTTTCTTCTTTCAGTCTGAAAAGTGCAGTAGCATGTCCTTTTGTCAGCATCTGCCGGAAGAAGCTTGTTCTGACAGTTTCAACTTGTTTTGAGGTCATTTTTCTTCTTTCAGTCTGAAAAATGCAGTAGCATGTCCTTTTGTCAGCATCTGCCGGAAGAAGCTTGTTCTGACGTTTCAACTTGTTTTGAGGTCATTTTTCTTCTTTCAGTCTGAAAAATGCAGTAGCATGTCCTTTTGTCAGCATCTGCCGGAAGAAGCTTGTTCTGACAGTTTCAACTTGTTTTGAGGTCATTTTTCTTCTTTCAGTCTGAAAAATGCAGTAGCATGTCCTTTTGTCAGCATCTGCCGGAAGAAGCTTGTTCTGACAGTTTCAACTTGTTTTGAGGTCATTTTACTAATTCCAGTCTGAAATCTGCAGGAACATGTTTTCTTGTCAGGCTCTGCCAGAAGAAGCTTGTTTAGACAGTTTCAACTTGTTTTGAGGTCATTTTTCTTCTTTCAGTCTGAAAAATGCAGTAGCATGTCCTTTTGTCAGCATCTGCCGGAAGAAGCTTGTTCTGACAGTTTCAACTTGTTTTGAGGTCATTTTTCTTCTTTCAGTCTGAAAAGTGCAGTAGCATGTCCTTTTGTCAGCATCTGCCGGAAGAAGCTTGTTCTGACAGTTTCAACTTGTTTTGAGGTCATTTTTCTTCTTTCAGTCTGAAAAATGCAGTAGCATGTCCTTTTGTCAGCATCTGCCGGAAGAAGCTTGTTCTGACAGTTTCAACTTGTTTTGAGGTCATTTTTCTTCTTTCAGTCTGAAAAGTGCAGTAGCATGTCCTTTTGTCAGCATCTGCCGGAAGAAGCTTGTTCTGACAGTTTCAACTTGTTTTGAGGTCATTTTTCTTCTTTCAGTCTGAAAAATGCAGTAGCATGTCCTTTTGTCAGCATCTGCCGGAAGAAGCTTGTTCTGACGTTTCAACTTGTTTTGAGGTCATTTTTCTTCTTTCAGTCTGAAAAATGCAGTAGCATGTCCTTTTGTCAGCATCTGCCGGAAGAAGCTTGTTCTGACAGTTTCAACTTGTTTTGAGGTCATTTTTCTTCTTTCAGTCTGAAAAATGCAGTAGCATGTCCTTTTGTCAGCATCTGCCGGAAGAAGCTTGTTCTGACAGTTTCAACTTGTTTTGAGGTCATTTTACTAATTCCAGTCCGAAATCTGCAGGAACATGTTTTTTTGTCAGCATCTGCCGGAAGAAGCTTGTTCTGACAGTTTCAACTTGTTTTGAGGTCATTTTTCTTCTTTCAGTCTGAAAAATGCAGTAGCAGTCCTTTTGTCAGCATCTGCCGGAAGAAGCTTGTTCTGACAGTTTCAACTTGTTTTGAGGTCATTTTTCTTCTTTCAGTCTGAAAAATGCAGTAGCATGTCCTTTTGTCAGCATCTGCCGGAAGAAGCTTGTTCTGACAGTTTCAACTTGTTTACAGGTCATTTTACTAATTCCAGTCTGAAATCTGCAGGAACATGTTTTCTTGTCAGGCTCTGCCAGAAGAAGCTTGTTTAGACAGTTTCAACTTGTTTTGAGGTCATTTTTCTTCTTTCAGTCTGAAAAATGCAGTAGCATGTCCTTTTGTCAGCATCTGCCGGAAGAAGCTTGTTCTGACAGTTTCAACTTGTTTTGAGGTCATTTTTCTTCTTTCAGTCTGAAAAGTGCAGTAGCATGTCCTTTTGTCAGCATCTGCCGGAAGAAGCTTGTTCTGACAGTTTCAACTTGTTTTGAGGTCATTTTACTAATTCCAGTCTGAAATCTGCAGGAACATGTTTTTTTGTCAGGCTCTGCCGGAAGAAGCTTGTTCTGACAGTTTCAACTTGTTTTGAGGTCATTTTTCTTCTTTCAGTCTGAAAAGTGCAGTAGCATGTCCTTTTGTCAGCATCTGCCGGAAGAAGCTTGTTCTGACAGTTTCAACTTGTTTTGAGGTCATTTTTCTTCTTTCAGTCTGAAAAATGCAGTAGCATGTCCTTTTGTCAGCATCTGCCGGAAGAAGCTTGTTCTGACAGTTTCAACTTGTTTACAGGTCATTTTACTAATTCCAGTCTGAAATCTGCAGGAACATGTTTTCTTGTCAGGCTCTGCCAGAAGAAGCTTGTTTTGACAGTTTCAACTTGTTTTGAGGTCATTTTTCTTCTTTCAGTCTGAAAAATGCAGTAGCATGTCCTGTTGTCAGCATCTGCCGGAAGAAGCTTGTTCTGACAGTTTCAACTTGTTTTGAGGTCATTTTTCTTCTTTCAGTCTGAAAAGTGCAGTAGCATGTCCTTTTGTCAGCATCTGCCGGAAGAAGCTTGTTCTGACAGTTTCAACTTGTTTTGAGGTCATTTTTCTTCTTTCAGTCTGAAAAATGCAGTAGCATGTCCTTTTGTCAGCATCTGCCGGAAGAAGCTTGTTCTGACAGTTTCAACTTGTTTTGAGGTCATTTTTCTTCTTTCAGTCTGAAAAATGCAGTAGCATGTCCTTTTGTCAGCATCTGCCGGAAGAAGCTTGTTCTGACAGTTTCAACTTGTTTACAGGTCATTTTACTAATTCCAGTCTGAAATCTGCAGGAACATGTTTTCTTGTCAGGCTCTGCCAGAAGAAGCTTGTTTAGACAGTTTCAACTTGTTTTGAGGTCATTTTACTAATTCCAGTCTGAAATCTGCAGGAACATGTTTTTTTGTCAGGCTCTGCCGGAAGAAGCTTGTTCTGACAGTTTCAACTTGTTTTGAGGTCATTTTTCTTCTTTCAGTCTGAAAAGTGCAGTAGCATGTCCTTTTGTCAGCATCTGCCGGAAGAAGCTTGTTCTGACAGTTTCAACTTGTTTTGAGGTCATTTTTCTTCTTTCAGTCTGAAAAATGCAGTAGCATGTCCTTTTGTCAGCATCTGCCGGAAGAAGCTTGTTCTGACAGTTTCAACTTGTTTACAGGTCATTTTACTAATTCCAGTCTGAAATCTGCAGGAACATGTTTTCTTGTCAGGCTCTGCCAGAAGAAGCTTGTTTAGACAGTTTCAACTTGTTTTGAGGTCATTTTTCTTCTTTCAGTCTGAAAAATGCAGTAGCATGTCCTTTTGTCAGCATCTGCCGGAAGAAGCTTGTTCTGACAGTTTCAACTTGTTTTGACGTCATTTTTCTTCTTTCAGTCTGAAAAGTGCAGTAGCATGTCCTTTTGTCAGCATCTGCCGGAAGAAGCTTGTTCTGACAGTTTCAACTTGTTTTGAGGTCATTTTACTAATTCCAGTCTGAAATCTGCAGGAACATGTTTTTTTGTCAGGCTCTGCCGGAAGAAGCTTGTTCTGACAGTTTCAACTTGTTTTGAGGTCATTTTTCTTCTTTCAGTCTGAAAAGTGCAGTAGCATGTCCTTTTGTCAGCATCTGCCGGAAGAAGCTTGTTCTGACAGTTTCAACTTGTTTTGAGGTCATTTTTCTTCTTTCAGTCTGAAAAATGCAGTAGCATGTCCTTTTGTCAGCATCTGCCGGAAGAAGCTTGTTCTGACAGTTTCAACTTGTTTACAGGTCATTTTACTAATTCCAGTCTGAAATCTGCAGGAACATGTTTTCTTGTCAGGCTCTGCCAGAAGAAGCTTGTTTTGACAGTTTCAACTTGTTTTGAGGTCATTTTTCTTCTTTCAGTCTGAAAAATGCAGTAGCATGTCCTTTTGTCAGCATCTGCCGGAAGAAGCTTGTTCTGACAGTTTCAACTTGTTTTGAGGTCATTTTTCTTCTTTCAGTCTGAAAAGTGCAGTAGCATGTCCTTTTGTCAGCATCTGCCGGAAGAAGCTTGTTCTGACAGTTTCAACTTGTTTTGAGGTCATTTTTCTTCTTTCAGTCTGAAAAATGCAGTAGCATGTCCTTTTGTCAGCATCTGCCGGAAGAAGCTTGTTCTGACAGTTTCAACTTGTTTTGAGGTCATTTTTCTTCTTTCAGTCTGAAAAGTGCAGTAGCATGTCCTTTTGTCAGCATCTGCCGGAAGAAGCTTGTTCTGACAGTTTCAACTTGTTTTGAGGTCATTTTTCTTCTTTCAGTCTGAAAAATGCAGTAGCATGTCCTTTTGTCAGCATCTGCCGGAAGAAGCTTGTTCTGACAGTTTCAACTTGTTTTGAGGTCATTTTTCTTCTTTCAGTCTGAAAAATGCAGTAGCATGTCCTTTTGTCAGCATCTGCCGGAAGAAGCTTGTTCTGACAGTTTCAACTTGTTTACAGGTCATTTTACTAATTCCAGTCTGAAATCTGCAGGAACATGTTTTCTTGTCAGGCTCTGCCAGAAGAAGCTTGTTTAGACAGTTTCAACTTGTTTTGAGGTCATTTTACTAATTCCAGTCTGAAATCTGCAGGAACATGTTTTTTTGTCAGGCTCTGCCGGAAGAAGCTTGTTCTGACAGTTTCAACTTGTTTTGAGGTCATTTTTCTTCTTTCAGTCTGAAAAATGCAGTAGCATGTCCTTTTGTCAGCATCTGCCGGAAGAAGCTTGTTCTGACAGTTTCAACTTGTTTTGAGGTCATTTTTCTTCTTTCAGTCTGAAAAATGCAGTAGCATGTCCTTTTGTCAGCATCTGCCGGAAGAAGCTTGTTCTGACGTTTCAACTTGTTTTGAGGTCATTTTTCTTCTTTCAGTCTGAAAAATGCAGTAGCATGTCCTTTTGTCAGCATCTGCCGGAAGAAGCTTGTTCTGACAGTTTCAACTTGTTTTGAGGTCATTTTTCTTCTTTCAGTCTGAAAAATGCAGTAGCATGTCCTTTTGTCAGCATCTGCCGGAAGAAGCTTGTTCTGACAGTTTCAACTTGTTTTGAGGTCATTTTACTAATTCCAGTCTGAAATCTGCAGGAACATGTTTTCTTGTCAGGCTCTGCCAGAAGAAGCTTGTTTAGACAGTTTCAACTTGTTTTGAGGTCATTTTTCTTCTTTCAGTCTGAAAAATGCAGTAGCATGTCCTTTTGTCAGCATCTGCCGGAAGAAGCTTGTTCTGACAGTTTCAACTTGTTTTGAGGTCATTTTTCTTCTTTCAGTCTGAAAAGTGCAGTAGCATGTCCTTTTGTCAGCATCTGCCGGAAGAAGCTTGTTCTGACAGTTTCAACTTGTTTTGAGGTCATTTTTCTTCTTTCAGTCTGAAAAATGCAGTAGCATGTCCTTTTGTCAGCATCTGCCGGAAGAAGCTTGTTCTGACAGTTTCAACTTGTTTTGAGGTCATTTTACTAATTCCAGTCTGAAATCTGCAGGAACATGTTTTTTTGTCAGGCTCTGCCGGAAGAAGCTTGTTCTGACAGTTTCAACTTGTTTGAGGTCATTTTTCTTCTTTCAGTCTGAAAAATGCAGTAGCATGTCCTTTTGTCAGCATCTGCCGGAAGAAGCTTGTTCTGACAGTTTCAACTTGTTTTGAGGTCATTTTACTAATTCCAGTCTGAAATCTGCAGGAACATGTTTTTTTGTCAGGCTCTGCCGGAAGAAGCTTGTTCTGACAGTTTCAACTTGTTTTGAGGTCATTTTTCTTCTTTCAGTCTGAAAAATGCAGTAGCATGTCCTTTTGTCAGCATCTGCCGGAAGAAGCTTGTTCTGACAGTTTCAACTTGTTTTGAGGTCATTTTACTAATTCCAGTCTGAAATCTGCAGGAACATGTTTTTTTGTCAGGCTCTGCCGGAAGAAGCTTGTTCTGACAGTTTCAACTTGTTTTGAGGTCATTTTTCTTCTTTCAGTCTGAAAAATGCAGTAGCATGTCCTTTTGTCAGCATCTGCCGGAAGAAGCTTGTTCTGACAGTTTCAACTTGTTTTGAGGTCATTTTACTAATTCCAGTCTGAAATCTGCAGGAACATGTTTTTTTGTCAGGCTCTGCCGGAAGAAGCTTGTTCTGACAGTTTCAACTTGTTTTGAGGTTATTTTTCTTCTTTCAGTCTGAAAAATGCAGTAGCATGTCCTTTTGTCAGCATCTGCCGGAAGAAGCTTGTTCTGACAGTTTCAACTTGTTTTGAGGTCATTTTACTAATTCCAGTCTGAAATCTGCAGGAACATGTTTTTTTGTCAGGCTCTGCCGGAAGAAGCTTGTTCTGACAGTTTCAACTTGTTTTGAGGTCATTTTTCTTCTTTCAGTCTGAAAAGTGCAGTAGCATGTCCTTTTGTCAGCATCTGCCGGAAGAAGCTTGTTCTGACAGTTTCAACTTGTTTTGAGGTCATTTTTCTTCTTTCAGTCTGAAAAATGCAGTAGCATGTCCTTTTGTCAGCATCTGCCGGAAGAAGCTTGTTCTGACAGTTTCAACTTGTTTTGAGGTCATTTTACTAATTCCAGTCTGAAATCTGCAGGAACATGTTTTTTTGTCAGGCTCTGCCGGAAGAAGCTTGTTCTGACAGTTTCAACTTGTTTGAGGTCATTTTTCTTCTTTCAGTCTGAAAAGTGCAGTAGCATGTCCTTTTGTCAGCATCTGCCGGAAGAAGCTTGTTCTGACAGTTTCAACTTGTTTTGAGGTCATTTTTCTTCTTTCAGTCTGAAAAATGCAGTAGCATGTCCTTTTGTCAGCATCTGCCGGAAGAAGCTTGTTCTGACGTTTCAACTTGTTTTGAGGTCATTTTTCTTCTTTCAGTCTGAAAAATGCAGTAGCATGTCCTTTTGTCAGCATCTGCCGGAAGAAGCTTGTTCTGACAGTTTCAACTTGTTTTGAGGTCATTTTACTAATTCCAGTCTGAAATCTGCAGGAACATGTTTTTTTGTCAGGCTCTGCCGGAAGAAGCTTGTTCTGACAGTTTCAACTTGTTTTGAGGTCATTTTTCTTCTTTCAGTCTGAAAAATGCAGTAGCATGTCCTTTTGTCAGCATCTGCCGGAAGAAGCTTGTTCTGACAGTTTCAACTTGTTTTGAGGTCATTTTACTAATTCCAGTCTGAAATCTGCAGGAACATGTTTTTTTGTCAGGCTCTGCCGGAAGAAGCTTGTTCTGACAGTTTCAACTTGTTTTGAGGTCATTTTTCTTCTTTCAGTCTGAAATATGCAGTAGCATGTCCTTTTGTCAGCATCTGCCGGAAGAAGCTTGTTCTGACAGTTTCAACTTGTTTTGAGGTCATTTTTCTTCTTTCAGTCTGAAAAATGCAGTAGCATGTCCTTTTGTCAGCATCTGCCGGAAGAAGCTTGTTCTGACAGTTTCAACTTGTTTTGAGGTCATTTTTCTTCTTTCAGTCTGAAAAATGCAGTAGCATGTCCTTTTGTCAGCATCTGCCGGAAGAAGCTTGTTCTGACAGTTTCAACTTGTTTTGAGGTCATTTTACTAATTCCAGTCTGAAATCTGCAGGAACATGTTTTTTTGTCAGGCTCTGCCGGAAGAAGCTTGTTCTGACAGTTTCAACTTGTTTTGAGGTCATTTTTCTTCTTTCAGTCTGAAAAATGCAGTAGCATGTCCTTTTGTCAGCATCTGCCGGAAGAAGCTTGTTCTGACAGTTTCAACTTGTTTTGAGGTCATTTTTCTTCTTTCAGTCTGAAAAATGCAGTAGCATGTCCTTTTGTCAGCATCTGCCGGAAGAAGCTTGTTCTGACAGTTTCAACTTGTTTTGAGGTCATTTTTCTTCTTTCAGTCTGAAAAATGCAGTAGCATGTCCTTTTGTCAGCATCTGCCGGAAGAAGCTTGTTCTGACAGTTTCAACTTGTTTTGAGGTCATTTTTCTTCTTTCAGTTGAAAAATGCAGTAGCATGTCCTTTTGTCAGCATCTGCCGGAAGAAGCTTGTTCTGACAGTTTCAACTTGTTTTGAGGTCATTTTTCTTCTTTCAGTCTGAAAAATGCAGTAGCATGTCCTTTTGTCAGCATCTGCCGGAAGAAGCTTGTTCTGACAGTTTCAACTTGTTTACAGGTCATTTTACTAATTCCAGTCTGAAATCTGCAGGAACATGTTTTCTTGTCAGGCTCTGCCAGAAGAAGCTTGTTCTGACAGTTTCAACTTGTTTTGAGGTCATTTTTCTTCTTTCAGTCTGAAAAATGCAGTAGCATGTCCTTTTGTCAGCATCTGCCGGAAGAAGCTTGTTCTGACAGTTTCAACTTGTTTTGAGGTCATTTTACTAATTCCAGTCTGTAATCTGCAGGAACATGTTTTTTTGTCAGGCTCTGCCGGAAGAAGCTTGTTCTGACAGTTTCAACTTGTTTGAGGTCATTTTTCTTCTTTCAGTCTGAAAAATGCAGTAGCATGTCCTTTTGTCAGCATCTGCCGGAAGAAGCTTGTTCTGACAGTTTCAACTTGTTTTGAGGTCATTTTACTAATTCCAGTCTGAAATCTGCAGGAACATGTTTTTTTGTCAGGCTCTGCCGGAAGAAGCTTGTTCTGACAGTTTCAACTTGTTTTGAGGTCATTTTTCTTCTTTCAGTCTGAAAAATGCAGTAGCATGTCCTTTTGTCAGCATCTGCCGGAAGAAGCTTGTTCTGACAGTTTCAACTTGTTTTGAGGTCATTTTTCTTCTTTCAGTCTGAAAAATGCAGTAGCATGTCCTTTTGTCAGCATCTGCCGGAAGAAGCTTGTTCTGACAGTTTCAACTTGTTTTGAGGTCATTTTACTAATTCCAGTCTGAAATCTGCAGGAACATGTTTTTTTGTCAGGCTCTGCCGGAAGAAGCTTGTTCTGACAGTTTCAACTTGTTTTGAGGTCATTTTTCTTCTTTCAGTCTGAAATATGCAGTAGCATGTCCTTTTGTCAGCATCTGCCGGAAGAAGCTTGTTCTGACAGTTTCAACTTGTTTTGAGGTCATTTTTCTTCTTTCAGTCTGAAAAATGCAGTAGCATGTCCTTTTGTCAGCATCTGCCGGAAGAAGCTTGTTCTGACAGTTTCAACTTGTTTTGAGGTCATTTTTCTTCTTTCAGTCTGAAAAATGCAGTAGCATGTCCTTTTGTCAGCATCTGCCGGAAGAAGCTTGTTCTGACGTTTCAACTTGTTTTGAGGTCATTTTTCTTCTTTCAGTCTGAAAAATGCAGTAGCATGTCCTTTTGTCAGCATCTGCCGGAAGAAGCTTGTTCTGACAGTTTCAACTTGTTTTGAGGTCATTTTACTAATTCCAGTCTGAAATCTGCAGGAACATGTTTTTTTGTCAGGCTCTGCCGGAAGAAGCTTGTTCTGACAGTTTCAACTTGTTTTGAGGTCATTTTTCTTCTTTCAGTCTGAAAAATGCAGTAGCATGTCCTTTTGTCAGCATCTGCCGGAAGAAGCTTGTTCTGACAGTTTCAACTTGTTTTGAGGTCATTTTTCTTCTTTCAGTCTGAAAAATGCAGTAGCATGTCCTTTTGTCAGCATCTGCCGGAAGAAGCTTGTTCTGACAGTTTCAACTTGTTTTGAGGTCATTTTACTAATTCCAGTCTGAAATCTGCAGTAGCATGTCCTTTTGTCAGCATCTGCCGGAAGAAGCTTGTTCTGACAGTTTCAACTTGTTTTGAGGTCATTTTTCTTCTTTCAGTCTGAAAAGTGCAGTAGCATGTCCTTTTGTCAGCATCTGCCGGAAGAAGCTTGTTCTGACAGTTTCAACTTGTTTTGAGGTCATTTTTCTTCTTTCAGTCTGAAAAATGCAGTAGCATGTCCTTTTGTCAGCATCTGCCGGAAGAAGCTTGTTCTGACAGTTTCAACTTGTTTTGAGGTCATTTTACTAATTCCAGTCTGAAATCTGCAGGAACATGTTTTTTTGTCAGGCTCTGCCGGAAGAAGCTTGTTCTGACAGTTTCAACTTGTTTTGAGGTCATTTTTCTTCTTTCAGTCTGAAAAATGCAGTAGCATGTCCTTTTGTCAGCATCTGCCGGAAGAAGCTTGTTCTGACAGTTTCAACTTGTTTACAGGTCATTTTACTAATTCCAGTCTGAAATCTGCAGGAACATGTTTTCTTGTCAGGCTCTGCCAGAAGAAGCTTGTTCTGACAGTTTCAACTTGTTTTGAGGTCATTTTTCTTCTTTCAGTCTGAAAAATGCAGTAGCATGTCCTTTTGTCAGCATCTGCCGGAAGAAGCTTGTTCTGACAGTTTCAACTTGTTTTGAGGTCATTTTACTAATTCCAGTCTGAAATCTGCAGTAGCATGTCCTTTTGTCAGCATCTGCCGGAAGAAGCTTGTTCTGACAGTTTCAACTTGTTTTGAGGTCATTTTTCTTCTTTCAGTCTGAAAAGTGCAGTAGCATGTCCTTTTGTCAGCATCTGCCGGAAGAAGCTTGTTCTGACAGTTTCAACTTGTTTTGAGGTCATTTTTCTTCTTTCAGTCTGAAAAATGCAGTAGCATGTCCTTTTGTCAGCATCTGCCGGAAGAAGCTTGTTCTGACAGTTTCAACTTGTTTTGAGGTCATTTTTCTTCTTTCAGTCTGAAAAATGCAGTAGCATGTCCTTTTGTCAGCATCTGCCGGAAGAAGCTTGTTCTGACAGTTTCAACTTGTTTTGAGGTCATTTTACTAATTCCAGTCTGAAATCTGCAGTAGCATGTCCTTTTGTCAGCATCTGCCGGAAGAAGCTTGTTCTGACAGTTTCAACTTGTTTTGAGGTCATTTTTCTTCTTTCAGTCTGAAAAGTGCAGTAGCATGTCCTTTTGTCAGCATCTGCCGGAAGAAGCTTGTTCTGACAGTTTCAACTTGTTTTGAGGTCATTTTTCTTCTTTCAGTCTGAAAAATGCAGTAGCATGTCCTTTTGTCAGCATCTGCCGGAAGAAGCTTGTTCTGACAGTTTCAACTTGTTTTGAGGTCATTTTACTAATTCCAGTCTGAAATCTGCAGGAACATGTTTTTTTGTCAGGCTCTGCCGGAAGAAGCTTGTTCTGACAGTTTCAACTTGTTTTGAGGTCATTTTTCTTCTTTCAGTCTGAAAAATGCAGTAGCATGTCCTTTTGTCAGCATCTGCCGGAAGAAGCTTGTTCTGACAGTTTCAACTTGTTTACAGGTCATTTTACTAATTCCAGTCTGAAATCTGCAGGAACATGTTTTCTTGTCAGGCTCTGCCAGAAGAAGCTTGTTCTGACAGTTTCAACTTGTTTTGAGGTCATTTTTCTTCTTTCAGTCTGAAAAATGCAGTAGCATGTCCTTTTGTCAGCATCTGCCGGAAGAAGCTTGTTCTGACAGTTTCAACTTGTTTTGAGGTCATTTTACTAATTCCAGTCTGAAATCTGCAGTAGCATGTCCTTTTGTCAGCATCTGCCGGAAGAAGCTTGTTCTGACAGTTTCAACTTGTTTTGAGGTCATTTTTCTTCTTTCAGTCTGAAAAGTGCAGTAGCATGTCCTTTTGTCAGCATCTGCCGGAAGAAGCTTGTTCTGACAGTTTCAACTTGTTTTGAGGTCATTTTTCTTCTTTCAGTCTGAAAAATGCAGTAGCATGTCCTTTTGTCAGCATCTGCCGGAAGAAGCTTGTTCTGACAGTTTCAACTTGTTTTGAGGTCATTTTACTAATTCCAGTCTGAAATCTGCAGGAACATGTTTTTTTGTCAGGCTCTGCCGGAAGAAGCTTGTTCTGACAGTTTCAACTTGTTTTGAGGTCATTTTTCTTCTTTCAGTCTGAAAAATGCAGTAGCATGTCCTTTTGTCAGCATCTGCCGGAAGAAGCTTGTTCTGACAGTTTCAACTTGTTTTGAGGTCATTTTACTAATTCCAGTCTGAAATCTGCAGGAACATGTTTTTTTGTCAGGCTCTGCCGGAAGAAGCTTGTTCTGACAGTTTCAACTTGTTTTGAGGTCATTTTTCTTCTTTCAGTCTGAAAAATGCAGTAGCATGTCCTTTTGTCAGCATCTGCCGGAAGAAGCTTGTTCTGACAGTTTCAACTTGTTTACAGGTCATTTTACTAATTCCAGTCTGAAATCTGCAGGAACATGTTTTCTTGTCAGGCTCTGCCAGAAGAAGCTTGTTCTGACAGTTTCAACTTGTTTTGAGGTCATTTTTCTTCTTTCAGTCTGAAAAATGCAGTAGCATGTCCTTTTGTCAGCATCTGCCGGAAGAAGCTTGTTCTGACAGTTTCAACTTGTTTTGAGGTCATTTTACTAATTCCAGTCTGAAATCTGCAGTAGCATGTCCTTTTGTCAGCATCTGCCGGAAGAAGCTTGTTCTGACAGTTTCAACTTGTTTTGAGGTCATTTTTCTTCTTTCAGTCTGAAAAGTGCAGTAGCATGTCCTTTTGTCAGCATCTGCCGGAAGAAGCTTGTTCTGACAGTTTCAACTTGTTTTGAGGTCATTTTTCTTCTTTCAGTCTGAAAAATGCAGTAGCATGTCCTTTTGTCAGCATCTGCCGGAAGAAGCTTGTTCTGACAGTTTCAACTTGTTTTGAGGTCATTTTTCTTCTTTCAGTCTGAAAAATGCAGTAGCATGTCCTTTTGTCAGCATCTGCCGGAAGAAGCTTGTTCTGACAGTTTCAACTTGTTTTGAGGTCATTTTTCTTCTTTCAGTCTGAAAAATGCAGTAGCATGTCCTTTTGTCAGCATCTGCCGGAAGAAGCTTGTTCTGACAGTTTCAACTTGTTTTGAGGTCATTTTACTAATTCCAGTCTGAAATCTGCAGGAACATGTTTTCTTGTCAGGCTCTGCCAGAAGAAGCTTGTTCTGACAGTTTCAACTTGTTTTGAGGTCATTTTTCTTCTTTCAGTCTGAAAAATGCAGTAGCATGTCCTTTTGTCAGCATCTGCCGGAAGAAGCTTGTTCTGACAGTTTCAACTTGTTTTGAGGTCATTTTACTAATTCCAGTCTGAAATCTGCAGTAGCATGTCCTTTTGTCAGCATCTGCCGGAAGAAGCTTGTTCTGACAGTTTCAACTTGTTTTGAGGTCATTTTTCTTCTTTCAGTCTGAAAAGTGCAGTAGCATGTCCTTTTGTCAGCATCTGCCGGAAGAAGCTTGTTCTGACAGTTTCAACTTGTTTTGAGGTCATTTTTCTTCTTTCAGTCTGAAAAATGCAGTAGCATGTCCTTTTGTCAGCATCTGCCGGAAGAAGCTTGTTCTGACAGTTTCAACTTGTTTTGAGGTCATTTTTCTTCTTTCAGTCTGAAAAATGCAGTAGCATGTCCTTTTGTCAGCATCTGCCGGAAGAAGCTTGTTCTGACAGTTTCAACTTGTTTTGAGGTCATTTTACTAATTCCAGTCTGAAATCTGCAGTAGCATGTCCTTTTGTCAGGCTCTGCCGGAAGAAGCTTGTTCTGACAGTTTCAACTTGTTTTGAGGTCATTTTTCTTCTTTCAGTCTGAAAAGTGCAGTAGCATGTCCTTTTGTCAGCATCTGCCGGAAGAAGCTTGTTCTGACAGTTTCAACTTGTTTTGAGGTCATTTTTCTTCTTTCAGTCTGAAAAATGCAGTAGCATGTCCTTTTGTCAGCATCTGCCGGAAGAAGCTTGTTCTGACGTTTCAACTTGTTTTGAGGTCATTTTTCTTCTTTCAGTCTGAAAAATGCAGTAGCATGTCCTTTTGTCAGCATCTGCCGGAAGAAGCTTGTTCTGACAGTTTCAACTTGTTTTGAGGTCATTTTTCTTCTTTCAGTCTGAAAAATGCAGTAGCATGTCCTTTTGTCAGCATCTGCCGGAAGAAGCTTGTTCTGACAGTTTCAACTTGTTTTGAGGTCATTTTACTAATTCCAGTCTGAAATCTGCAGGAACATGTTTTTTTGTCAGGCTCTGCCGGAAGAAGCTTGTTCTGACAGTTTCAACTTGTTTTGAGGTCATTTTTCTTCTTTCAGTCTGAAAAATGCAGTAGCATGTCCTTTTGTCAGCATCTGCCGGAAGAAGCTTGTTCTGACAGTTTCAACTTGTTTTGAGGTCATTTTACTAATTCCAGTCTGAAATCTGCAGGAACATGTTTTTTTGTCAGGCTCTGCCGGAAGAAGCTTGTTCTGACAGTTTCAACTTGTTTTGAGGTCATTTTTCTTCTTTCAGTCTGAAAAATGCAGTAGCATGTCCTTTTGTCAGCATCTGCCGGAAGAAGCTTGTT